>NW_014577184.1:273932-301131 GCF_000485595.1 Priapulus caudatus | reverse complement strand
GAGAGAGAGAGATGCGAGACGCGAGAAAGAGAGAGAGAGAGAGAGAGAGAGAGTGAGGAGAGAGGAGTTTGAGAAAGAGAGAGAGGTGAGACGAGAGAGAGGGCAGGAGAGAGAAGAGAGAGAGCGGCGCGCGCGCAGAATTGAGCGACAAGCTGCTCAGTAACTATTGCTGGCGCACCATGCGTAAACTATTAGCCGAGACGCTCGCTGATCTTTGTTCGCAGAAACAGTAGCTGTACTATTACGCACCTGCGCGTCCTGCTGCCCTCACAGTGCCAGCCGCGTCAGCAGTGCGCCACCTCATAGCAGACGGAGGTTTTCTGCCGCAGGCTTCTCCTCCTCGTGCCTGCAGCACATGCAGCTGCTGCCGTCGTACTCTCAGTTCCACTCACAATTAAAATATACTTAGTACTGCTGCTTAGTTACTTTCATGTAATAAGCTACTTAGAGTTAGTAATTAGTAGTACTTTAGCACATCTGGCCCTGGCTGCCTTCGGTTATGTTCAGTGCATTCGTCATTTCAGTGCCTTTAGTACTTCGGTAGGTTACGGTCTAGGGTTGAGCGTCAGTGTTCTCGTGTTTCATAGTATGGTTATAGACTAAACACGCTGTGGACGCACTGTGCTCGTAAAGTGATCGGACGACTGACTGGGATATTGTAGTTGACATCGCTTTCTCCGAAACATTTCTGAAGCCTTTTTAGCGTTGTCTTTTTTAATTAATACCACCCGGGGTGTATACGCAGATATGCAATGTACCGGCCTTTACAGCTCGCGAACACCTGTTATTATATCATAATAAATATATATCTATGTATTTGGTAGCACGTTACGGTCTTTGACACCGGCAATCGCTGCGGTGCATGCATATAAGCAAAAGATTTTTGCGAACAAAGCACGCAGCATAGCTATAGGCTGTAAACGTCCTCCTGCGAGTGAGTACACGTTTCGACTTATGTTAAGCCGCATTGGTCCAACGGGGCCGCCGGCCGATGCTGTGAGGGGAGGAGACAGAGAGAGAGACCGAGAGAGAGAGAGAGAAAAGAAGAGAAATGATGGCGGTCAGGACAGAGCCCAGGAGAACGAGGATAGAGAGAGTCAAGTGGAACAGCGACTATTGTCTAGATTTGAGCAGGGCGTGAAGAGAGAGAGAGATTGGGGGGCATGAGAAAGAGAGGAAGGGAGCAGAGCAGATCACAGGCGAGAGCAGAGATCGCGATAGAGAGAGACAGAGAGAGAGAGCAGGAGATGATGAGAGGGAGAGAGAAGACACTCCACCCTGATAGAGGAGGGCAGACCAGACAGACAGACAGACAGACAGACAGGCGAGATACTCAAAGGATATAACAGAGAGAGAAGCTGAGTGTGAGACGAGCAGGAAATTAAAAACGAAATCGGTATTGAGTAGAGCGAACCCGATGTGGGATGTCGATGACATCTAACGGAATGTGAGAGAGAGAGAGAGGAGAGAGATAAGGCGCCGCCCCGGCCACGAAAAAAAGAGCGAGGTAGTGACTGAGAGTGGGGGCCTGCATGGAGCGGCTACGAGCGGCAATCGTTATCCTGGTGTCCAAGGATCTTGCTCAAACTGGTCTTTGTTACGGTGCCCGTGCTCTTGTATCGGTCGGTACGGATCCGCGAGATCAGGCACTAACATCGGATCAGCGCCGTCGATGTCTTTGTTGTCAGCAAGTTCCAACTTTTTCTTTAATCTGCACTGCTCTGCCTCGTTACTCTACTCTCGAGAGTGTGACGACGACAGTGGGTGGTAAGCAGCTGCTCGCGAACTTGACTGTTCGGCTAGGTACTCTTACGTGTTGCAACTCGATGTTTTGTGTGTATGTTGTACTACTCACCTATGCGCTCCTACACACACGCACACGCCGCACTCACACACACACACACACACACACACACACACACACACACACAAAACACAACACACACACACACACACACACACACACACACACAAACACACACACACACACGCAGCGCGCCGCGCGCATGCACACGCACGGCTTACCTGGAACTTGTCTTTTCGTAGCGAGTCGAAAATCTGTTTTCGTGTGGATGTTGCATTTACCTATACGTCCCCAGACACCCGCGGTATTACCTGAACTTCTTTTTCCGTAGCGAGTCGAAAATCTGTTTTTGTGTAGATGTTGCATTTACCTATACGTCCCAGACACCGCCGCTTACCTGAACTTCTCTCTTTCGTAAGAGTCGAAATCTGTTTTTGTGTGGGTATGTTGTAACTTTACCTATACGTCCCCAGACACCCGCGACATTACCTGAACTTCTTTTTCCGTAGCGAGTCGAAAATCTGTTTTTGTGTAGATGTTGCATTTACCTATACGTCCCCAGACACCCGCGGCATTACCTGAACTTCTCTTTTCGTAGAGAGTCGAAAATCTGTTTTCGTGTGGATGTTGTACTTAGCCATACGCCCCCTAGACACCCACGGTCTTACCTGCACTTCTCTTTTCGTAGAGAGTCGAAAATCTGTTTTCGTGTGGATGTTTTACTTACCTATACGCCCCCAGACACCCACGGCATTACCTAAACTTCTCTTTTCGTAGAGAGTCGAAAATCTGTTTTTGTGTGGATGTTGTACTTAGCCATACGCCCCCCAGACACCCACGGCTTTATCTGAGCTGGTCTTCAAGTAGCGAATCGAAAATCTGTTTTCGCAGCGCTGTAGTGCTCGTGTATGCGCCGCCTACCCAGTCTGTTTTCTCGCAGATGCTGTATTTACGTAGTGCGGCTACAGTGATGGTTTTCCCTGAGCCGGTCCTAACCTTCAAGCATCGATAAAAGCTGCAGCATTAGTTTTTTTGCCTATGTTGGTCCTATACAGTTCTATACGTCCACGGGTTTTTACCCGGGCCGAGACATACGCGAAGCGGAAGCCTGGGCCGTCTCTACGGAACGATGATTCTCTATATTGATTGCCCTCATGTGGATTTGACGAGCTTAGAGACATGAACACCTGAGCCGGGAGGCTGTGTCCGCAACCTTCCGGTTACTGAGGGTTCGAGTCTCGCCGCGTTTGGCGCCGGCTTTGATTGTGGGGTGTTTTCCTCGTGCGGGTGCCCAGGTATATTCTCTCGTTACACGGCTTTAACTGTTTTTTATTGTTAGCGGAACCAAGGCCAACATCGCTTCAGCTTCCACGTTAGACATTCACTATATATTAGCAAGGTCGTGCTCAGTCACTCTCATATGTACACTCCTTTCAGTGTAGCGTTAGACCCATTACAGGCAAACCCCGTGTTAGCTGTTACCGCTCCAGAACGGATTCGTCTCTACAGATGAAACGTTTGGCGTCTCCCCCCGAGTGGCGGTTATGCATCGAAACGACCTCTATGAAACGGACACGCACTTATAAAAGAACACGTTTGGCGTTTCCCTTGAGTAATGGTTGACTGTGCAGACTGTGCACCGAAACTTACTCAATACACGGTCTCTTGATCCCGGACCACCACGTGCCGCTAGCATCGTACCGCCAGCGACGCTTGACTGTGCATCCATCCTCTCTCGCAAGAATGTCACCGAGGTGGAGAAGGAGTCGTTAGTAGCTAAATGACAGTGCTAGGTAGTCGTTGTCGGCGCGTTGTTGTGCATTGTCGTCGCATATTAGCCGCGCGACGTCGGTCCCGACCATTTGCAATACAACGCGTCCGCAGGCGTCCTTGCCTTGGCGGGACAACGTCGTACAAAGAGTGTCTTTGTCGCGGGGGCGAGTAGGGGAAGGGAGACTCACGGGCGCGCATGCTGGACTATTAACTGGGAGTGAACGGGAGGTCGGGCAGCATCTAAGCGGCAGTTTCTACCACCCGCAGGGCGCGGTTAAAGGTCACCGCCGACTGTTGCGGAAACGGGCAGAAGGTCGCGCGGTTGTTCTCGCGCTCTCTCTCTCTCTTCCCCTCTCTCGCTTTCTCTCTTGTTCTCTCGCCCTGCCCCTTCTCTCTTGCTTCCCCTCTCGTTCTCTCGTCCCTTCTCTCTTTCTCTCTCTCTTTCTCTCTCACTCTCACTCTCACTCTCACTCTCACTCTCACTCTCACTCTCATTCTCATTCTCATTCTCATTCTCTCCCTCTCCCTCACATATCTCCGCGCGCACACAAACGCGTACACGTTCTCTTGCTCTTGCGCGCGCTTTCTCGCTCTCTCTGTATGTATGTGTGTGTGTGCGTGCGTGCGTACGTACGTGCGTGCGTGCGTGCGTGCATGCGTACGTGCGTGCGTGCGTGCGTGCGTGCGTGCGTGTGTGTGTGTGTTCTCTTTATCCCTCTCACACACAGACCACCCTTCCGCCCTGCTTCTTCCATCCCATAACACTACCCAGCCTGTATCAAGCCTGTGCCGGAAAGTTCATCGAAAACCCCTTCTACGCAAACAAAAACGTTATGAGCAGTAACAATGTGTTCATGTTCCATTTGGAATAGCCTATGTACCGTGTATGCCGATCTGGTTGACAACCCCACTGGGCAGACTCTAGCTGATTCGAACGTCCATCTTCCATTTTGTTTTCCGTCGTCCAACTTCCATTTTATTTTCCGTTTACATAGTAAGGCAATTGTGAAAGGCACCGAAAATTCAATTAGTTTGCAACGCGATGCGTCGATTTCCCAGCTGGCATCGGTGTTTAAATTCGCATTAAATATTAACACCGATGGGTTCTTCGCGCGTATTTCGTGGCGTGACGTCGTAGACACGTGAAGCGAATTCTCCAGTCGTGTTCATGCGTTCTGCGCACTGCGTTATTTATATCTATATATATATATATTATTTATATATTTATGTATTTTCACGCAGAGTTTATTGCGACGTGACGTGAAATGTAGTAGCGCTAATCGTACCTTACACGTATCCTGCCCGAATATGATTATCACTTGAACAGGAAAGGAGCACACTATTCAGAATCAATATCACATATTAGCGGTCACCTCTATGGAATGGACATTTGTCTGTAAAGGAGACGTGACGCTTCCCTAGAACGATTTTCATTCATAAATTTGTAATTACCTCTATAGAACGAACATCTGTTTACAGAGAACACCTTCGCGATTCCTTCCCCATGCACGCGCTCGAGCTACCCTTATATACGGATTTAAATGTTATGATGCACAAGAAGGAAGTTCCCGGTCGGATCCGTTAAAAACGGAAGGCGAAGGAAAAGAATCTGGCTGGCATCGAAACGGCCGTCAACAGAATCACGCTGTCATACCAATCAATTTGTCATGGTAACAACTTTTTGCACACGCATGCACGAAAAAAGCGATCGACCACCCAGACGTACTTCGTCAGATATTTTCCATTGGAATTCGACAACATCGCCATGGCAACCGCGGTGCGGGTCTGCTAACGTGTGGCGCTAAAAGAAAACTCAATGCCTAGGTGGCAATTATGAAATATTTTTGTGCAACGTTGGCTATTCGGACCGAAATTTTTCGCTGTAACCAATGAACGCGCGCCCTCTGTGCGCGAAGCGAATAAGTTTTCGCGTTGAATGGAAACCACGAGGCGATTCTGCGGCGCTGCGCCGAGATATATTATGTTGCTAAACCTTCACCCCTCTGGCGAGCAAAGCGATGTGTTTACTTACTCCAATTCGCCGACCGATGGAGATGAATGCACTATGGATGCAGTGCGTCTGCATATGGGTTTATACTCCTACGCACATTCATAAGCTGTTAAGCTGAAGAATTTCTCTTTCTCGCCCCTCGACTTCGCGCCCCCCCCCATGCAGTTGACAGTGATACCGTCAACCATATATAAGGTCCAGTCAATGTGTCATTTATAGACAGATATCGATATAGATGGCTTCACTGTATAGCTGTCACTCGAAATACACAATTAAATGTATCCTTTACGATGTACCTTTAGAGACGGGTGTGCTTAGATCTTCTGAAACAGGGTTGAACGCAGGTTTGAATGTTCGCGACTCATGACAGCTGGTCAGTCTCAAGCCGGATTCGACCGGGTCCGGGTATTCTTCGGACGTGTCCGGTTATTTATCCCGATTCGTCGCAGCACGATCGTTGTGTTTTTTACTCGTGTTTATCCGGCCATGTTTTTACTACTACGTCTATCGTATTCCTGAAGGTTGGCTCGCAGCGGGAGACGAGCTTACGCTGTCGACATCATGGCTTCACGCGTACGTCACACTCGACCCGAATCTCGTGCGGGCGCGTGCCTGGTGACGTCCGGTAAAGAGAATCTTTTTTTTGCGAAAGATGCTACGGCTGCTGCTGCTGATTTGCTGCTGCGGTTGTTGTTGTTGTTGTTGTTGCTGTTGCTGCTGCTGCTGCTCGTGGTGGTGGTTCTGCTGCTGCTGCTGGTGGTGGTGGTGCTGCTGCTGCTGCTGGTGGTGGTGCTGCTGCTGCTTCTGGTGGTGGTGTTGTCGTTGCTGCTGGTGGCGGTACTGCTGCTACTGCTGCTGCTGGTGGTGGCGGTGGTGGTGCTGATGTTGTTGTTGTTGTTGTTGTTAGTGGTGGTGATGACGATGGTGATGGTGATGATACCGCCGCCGCTGCTGCTGCTGCTGATGATGATGTTGTTGTTGTTGTTGTTGTTGTTGTTGCTGTTGTTGTTGATGATGATGATGATGATGATAATGCTGCTGCTAATGATGCTGATGGCGACGATGACGACGACGACCACGATGATGATGATAATGTTGATGATGATGTTGATACCACACCCGCTGCTGCCGCTGCTGGTGCTGTTGGCTGCGATGTTACAGTCGCCGCTGCCGCTACTGCAACTACTGTTGTTGCGGTTGCCAGTGATATTGTTATATTCTTGCTGCTGCTACTGGCGTTAATGTTGTTGCTGTTGCTGTTGCTGCTGCCGCCGCAATACCGAGAAATGCCGGGCTTCCGATTTATGGGCTATTTGTCAGCATGGGGTCAAGGCCCGTGACCGACGCACTCCCCCACCTCCACCCCCGCCCCCGGGGAGCGTTTGGTATTTGGGCTATACTCCGCGCGCGTCGATTCGCGTCTTCGCTAGAAGCTAGCGCACGCAGCAGCCGGCGATGTTATTGCAGTTAATGCGTCCCGTTAGCGATGGAATGTTCAATTCGCTCTGCGTCGGCTGGCGTGGCCTAGCTTGGCCCGCAACTCTGCCAGCTTCCCACATTCACGAATGCATCTATAGCTGCTGCGACGGACTGGCGCGTGCACGGACGCTCTTCCTCGTCGGGAAAGAATAGGATTTCTGCATAGTATCTTCTATAGCATATCTACGTGACACCTAGAGAAAATCTACATCGCTAGAATCCACGTAAATTCGGTAGAATCTCTACGTGACATCTATGGAAACTCTATATAACTTGTGTAGAATGTCCGCGTAGTATCTACATATCGCATCGTGTATCGCACGCACGTCGGACGTGTGACCCGCCACGTGTCTTCATCGTCACAGGTGGTTGGTTACTTGTTCCATCTTCCAATCTGTTGATTTACGTGCCAAAACCTGCGTCGGCCACAGCAGCCGCGGCCGCAGCATCCATTCATCATTCTTCGTGTGGCTTCACAGCTTGTCGTCATCGTTCATCGCTCCAGATTTGCGCGCCCGTAAATCGAGGATTATCGAGGATATCGGCCTCAAGGACGCTCGACCGACGCTCGCCGATGCGTATATAAATTCTGCTCAAAAATCGGCGGTTGCCAGAGAGATGCAATAATTCGTCGCCGGTACTCGCCAAGATACAAGAGAGAGAGACCGATAGCGAATGAGCGAGAAAGACAGACGGATAGGAAGAGAGAACGCGAGAGAGAGGGGTAGCGAGAGCAAGAGAAAGAGAGAGAGAGAGAGAGCGCGCGCGAGAGCGAGAGCGACAAACAGAGAACACAGCGACACAGCAAAAAATATAGATAGATACAGAGAGATAGCGAGAGAAAAAAGTAGAGAGAAAGAGAGAGGGCGACAGACAGAGAGAAAGAGAGAAGGCGACGGACAGAGACAGAGACAGAGAGACAAAAACAGACACAGACAAAGAGAGAGAGACACACACACACACAGTTAGAGAGAGATCGAAACAGAGAGAGTGAGAGAGATAGAGAGAGAGAGAGAGAGAGAGAGAGAGACAGCGCGCGACGGACAAAGGCAGACAGATACAGATACAGAGACAGAGAGCGAGGTAGGGAGAGAGAGAAGCGAGAGAGAACGCGCGAGAGAGAGAAGAGAGAGCGCGCGCGCGAGAAAGAGACAAAGAGAGAGAGAGAGAGACTTGTTAGAGAATCATCAGCAGCGAACAGCGAGTAGACAGCATATCGTGATGTTGACTACAACATTGAACTTGAAGGGCAATCTGCGGAAGCTAAAGAAACGGCTTTGTATATTCGTTGATGGGAAAAAGGTAAATATTTTTATATTATGTTAAGGCAAAGCTAGTTCGGACGATGACAATAGGAATAGCTCTGTTTATATTTTGGCTTTGTGTTGATCCGACACTTTATTTACCCTTTTTTATATACTTGACCGTGCGCCAGGAAAACATGATGATCTTGCATGAATGCATCTGTCATGGTCATACATACTACAATAGCGACAGACAACGTTGGCCTGTGCTTATGTTCTAGCTGCACTTTAAGTAAGATGAACTGCTGCATGACCACTTAGTATTCTCTTAGAGAGAGAGAGAGAGAGAGAGAGAGAGAGAGAGAGAGCGCGCAGATGAGGACAGCTGCTAGTAACTATTGCTGGCGCACATGCGCTAACTATTAGCGAGACGCTCGCTGATCTTTGTTCGCAGAAACAGTAGCTGCTACTATTACGCCACCTGCGCGCTCCTGCTGCCCTCACGTGCCAGCCGCATCAGCAGCGCCACCTCATAGCAGACGATTTCTGCCGCAGCTCTCTCCTCGTGCCTGCAGCCCACATGCAGCTGCTGCCGTCGTACTCTCAGTCCACTCACAATAAAATATACTAGTACTGTAGTACTTTAGTACTAAGTACTAAAGTTAGTAATTAGTAGTACTGGCACATCTGGCGCATGGTGCTTCGAGTATGTCAGTGATTCGTCATTTCAGTGCTTTAGTACTTCGGTACTTCAGTTTCGGTCTAGGTTGAGCGTCAGTGTTCGTGTTTCATAGTATGGTTATAGACTAACCACGCTGTGGACGCACTGTGCGTAAAGTTAATCGACGACTGACTGCCGGATATGTAGTTGACATCTTTCTCCGAAACATTTCTGAAGCCTTTTTGCGTTGTTTTTTTAATTATACCACCCGGGGTGTATTACGCAATATGCAATTACCGCCTTACAGCGCGAACACCTGGTTATTATATATAAATAATAATATATCTATGTATATGGTAGCACGTACGGTCTTGACACGGCAACGCTGCGGTGCATGCATATAAAAGCGAAAGATTTTGTGCGAACAAAGCCACGAGCATAGCTAATAGGCGTAAACGTCCTCCTGCGAGTGGTACACGTTTCGATTATGTAAGCCGCCATTGTCCAACGGGGCCGTGAGGGAGAGAGAGAGAGAGAGAGAGAGAGAGAGAGAGAGAGAGAAGGAAAGAGAGAAAAATGATGGGCGGAGGACAGCAGCCCAGAGAACGAGATAGAGAGAGTCAGAGACAGCGACATGTCTAGAGAGAGAGCGGGAGAGAGAGAGAGAGGGGGAGAGAAAGAGAGGAATGGAGCAGAGGCAGATCCACAGGGGAGCGAGCTAGAGATCGCGATAGAGAGAGACAGAGAGAGAGAGAGAGAGAGAGAGAGAGAGAGAGGGAGAGAGAGAGACACCCACCCTGATAGAGAGGCAGACAGACAGACAGACAGACAGACAGTTCCACATTATATACGAAACAGACAACAGTCTCGCGAAAGCACCCTACACCGGTTGGTCCCGCGCCCCGAGAGCCGGCGACGCTGTGGGAAACCTAACCGACGCAAAACGTCCTTGAAGGGATCTGCCTCGTTAAATCGCTGCTTTCACCGCTGGCCGTACCACGCGTGGACAATCGCCCTGGGATAATTACCCGCGGTGACACGTAATTGTCGCGGGGGAGAAGAACGCGGACACACCATGGCGGTAGATTTTCAACGAGTTGAAAGTCGCCGATCGAATGGCAGACGATAGCTCAAAATAGAACCAATCTGATGCGGACAAAGTTTCGCGAGAGACTCGCGATCAGACGGAGCGTGTGAATGAATGCTGCGCTGCTGGACAGGCGCGGATTGTTATCATTACTGTCTGGCTTAAATCTCGCACGCGGTTGCTTATCCGGTCCTGCGCGTGCAAAGGGTGATGGCGGGGTACGTCTGAACGGAAGAGCTAGTCAATTCACCCGTGGAAAACTATTGTCTGTTTGACTAAACGCCTATCTATGCCACTCCGCCGGCAGTGAGAAGACGCGAGGCAAAAAATCAAGGTTCACAGGTCGCGCGGCGTTTAATAATACACAGAGTTATAACAACTATTAATATGTCGTGTTTAATTTCATGACCAACTTCGGTGATTTCAGCAAATCCATTCGTATTCAGATTACGTATAAACTTTGCAACGTGAGTTATATCGGTGTTTTCGCGCGGTATTTAGGTCTTTAATTTGGGCAACCTCTCTAGGCAGCGAGGGCCCGGCCGAGCCCGCAACTGTTTGCTTGCCTTTGCCGCGTAAACCTAAACCGCTCGGGCAGCCGCCACACGCTAACGCAATGTAATCGTCGGAACTCGCCAAGCATACGATCTGCCGTGAAGCAACACAGGGGCGCGGAATTCCCATCAACGTTGCGTAAAGTCGATTGCGTACGCAAGGTTCTACGAAAGCTAACGTGAACCGCAAAGCCCGTAAGGTGTCCGCATTCATCAAACGCACGTAGGTCCTACAGTACGCAAATTGTTGGAATGAAATCGCAGGTTAAATCCACGGCGTACGCGTCCGTCGTAAGGGCAGCTGAGCTGTGGAGGGGGTGTGCCCTACATTAAACCAAATCACACTGTGCGACACATAGCCATAGGAACCAAGAGTAGATAAATAACACCTGTGTTATTATCTACTCTTGTAGACCGAAACAGACCGCCGCTCCTTCGTATTTAAACCATATGCTCGTGTAAGTCGTCCTCGTCTAGTCTACATGAGTGCTGGGGGAATGTGATAGTGTCCTCATTTTCGTTTTGATATGAATTGCGTTCAACACTCATGATAAGCAGCACAAACGTTACACGCTGCGTGCGTGCGATGCGTGTCGTACGTACCGTGGCGGTGCGTGATGTGCGTGTGCACGTAACACGTGGCGGGGTGGCGTGCGTGCGTGCTGTGGGCACGTCTGCGTGTGTGCTGGCAGGTACAGGGCCGTGCGTGATGCCGTACGTACACCATGCTGCGTGCGTGTGTACGCTTACAGCGTGCGTCGCCGTGCGTTCAGTGTGTGCGTGGCGTGTCAACGTACCAGCGGCGTGGCGTGCGTGTAACGTAACAGTGCGTGCGTGGTGCAACGTACAGCACGTGCGTGGCGTGCGTGTGCACGTAACACTGCGCGTGGGCCGGTTTTTTCTTGGGGCGGCGTTTGGCCAAAAATGCAAAATGTGCAACGTCGCGTGCGTGCGTGCGGTGCGTGCGCGCGTTTGCAATGGCACTGTACACGGGCGTGCGTCGGGCGTGCGGTTGTGCACGTACACGGGCGCGTGCGTGGCGTGTGCACGTACACGGGCGTGCGTGCCATGTGGCACGTCGCGTCGCGTGTGTGTGCACGTACACGTACGTGGGCGTGCGTGCGTGTGTACGTACAGCGCGGAGCGTGCATAACGTGTGGCACGTACAAACGTGCCGGCGTGGGCTTGTGCGTCGTACACGTACACGTGCGTGCGTGCGTGCTAGTAGTACGTACAGCGCTGGCCGTGGCTGCGTGCGTGCGTGTGCACGTACACAGTGCGTGCGTGCTGGTCGACGTACACGGTGGTTGGCGTGCGTGGTTAAGGTAAGCACGCTGCGTGCGTGCGTGTGCACGTTACACGATGTGTGCCGTGCGGTGCATGTGCAACGTGCGGCAAGTGTGTGCACGTACACGTGCGGTGCGTGCGTGCGTGGTGCACGTACCACGTCGTGCGTGCGTGTGTAACGTACATGGGCGCGCGTGCCGTGGGCGTGCGTCGTCGTGCAATGTGCACGTGCGTGCGTGTGTGTGCACAGTACACGTACGTGCGTGATGGCAGCGTACACCGTGCGTGCGTAGGCGTTGCGTGTGTACGTACATCGGGCGTGCGTGTGCACGACACGTGCGTGGCGTGGCGGGCGTGTGTATACGTACAAGCGGCAGATGCGTCGCGTGGTGCACGTATCACGTAGCGTGGCGTGCGTGCGTGTGTAGTACACAGGGCCGGCGTGCGTGTGCATCGTACACGTTGCGTGCTTGTGGCACTGTGCGTGTCCGTGCGTGAGTGCACGTACACGTGGCGTGCGTGTGCACGTCGTGGGCGTTCGTGCGGTGTTGCACGTACACTGCCGGTGCGTGTGCAACGTACAAGTGCGTGCGTGTGCAACGTAACACGTGTGGTGCGTGTGGCAACGGTACACGTGTGGGTGCGTAGTGCACGACACCACGGCTAACTAACGAACATCGCTTATACCGACAATGGCCCAGAGGCTATTGACAAAAGAAGGCGTCCGAAAGGCGTGTGTATGGTAATTAGTGTTATTTATTTTTAGATTGAGTAGTATTTTTATAACTGTTTTCCCTACAATAAAATAATGCATCCGAACTGCGGTATAGCTGGAAACCCGTGCGGAAATTTCGAGTGGTTAACGGCACCTCCGTCATCGTCGTAGAGTTACCGCAAAAGGTTACGTAAATATTAGCATTGATGAAATCGCACCTAAAACGGCCTCGCTTATGCGTATCGCGAAATCGATAAAACGCAAATTTTAAAAATAAAGCTGTGTTGATGAAAATCGCAACTAAGGACAACGTCCAGATTGCGATACACAAACATTTGACGGGTCGACCAAAATATGTTTGCGTAACGCACAGCTTTGATTGAATCTACCTCGTTGACAGGCCCCCATTCACTAGTAACGATAGGTGCACAATCAATGTCTAAATCACCTTAAAGCAAGCAAGAGTTCCGCTTATTCACTTCACTTACGGAGATGCCAAAATATCGCACGAGAGAAAAAGTACCGTATAAGCAGTGCTTAGTGGTGCGGCGACAATTGCGCCGAGACAATCTGGAGCGTTATATCTCGTTTTTGTGCCGCATCAAAACTCTATCGTTACACACAAACCGAGATCGTCTAGCTAGCAGCAGAAAATCCCGAGTATGTAAAAGCAAGAGATCGGTCGCGCGGCGATTCCAGTGCTCGAATAGTATTCGTACTTGAAAAGTTAAGACAGATAAGCAGCGGGGCTGTGAGAGACGATAAAGGAAACTGAAGTCGAGATTAGGGGAGAGTATCAATCATAAAGATGTAAATCTCACTCGACTAGTGGGTTGTCGGACGCTATACAAGATGTATATCTGAGAATCGGCATCATGTTGCAAATGCACGGTCTGAGGACGCTACTGAAGAGGTGCCGGCGGATATCGCGTTGAGACTTCTATGATTTTAATTCTCTATCACAACTCTGGACGTCTATGCCTAAGGTCACACTGTACACACTTGCGGTTCGGAGTCTGCTCTACGTACTCTCTTCCCGCGCATTCATCCCCCCTCGTGAGGTAGAAAATTTACAATATTGCGCTGATTATGTTCTCAATTTTCGGTGAGTAACATATGGCAGCTATGGCGGCTAAGTGCGAGATCGGTGCCACCACTGACTAAGAAAATGCCGGTGACGTCTAGATGATGCTTAATTGTTTGAAACCCTGGCCGTGGCCTCTTCTAGCTGTGAACAAAGGAGCTTCAAACGAATTCAACGGTCCACACCTTGTGATTTCGAAATAGGCACCTGCCTTAACCAAACACAATAAACTGGCTCTTGTGCAACGCGACGTGGGAGAAAAACCTGAAAGAACGCGTCAAGTGTTCGCAACGCATAGAAGGCTCACACAGATGTTAAAACAGGTGCGTCAAATCCGCTAGTATCTGACGGCACCAACATACGCTACTTAGAGCGAGCGCGACGGCCACTGGGCTAAGCGAAAACGTCGCGGATAGCGATGCTACTATGAAACATGAAACACACACCGCGACGCCACATGTCACTTTTCGCAAACAACCGCCTCACGCTGACTAGGCGCGTATGTGTTGTGGGAGTGTCTAGAGGATGCGAATGTGCCAGGAATAGTACTCTCTAGCCCGACCCAGAGAACAGGTACCGACAGGTTTAAATCTTTATGACATAGTCACAATCTGCACACACACGTTAACGAACAAGACATTTTTTTAGGGTTCAAGGAAAACAATACACCAACAATGTGGAATTGAAGGCACATCTCCGTATTATTCAAAGAAAATACAGCTACATCCACTTATCTAACGCCAACGCAGATTTAGTTTTGTTTCCACCTTATACCAATTACATATACACAATGAACAGCTTAACACTAGAATAATTCAATAATATACTATATATATATATAAATATATAATTTATATATATAATATATATATATAAATATATATAGTAGTGTGTGTGTGTGTGTGTGTGTGTGTGTGTGTGTGGTGTGTGCCGCGCGTGTGTGTGCGCAGGCGCGTGCGTGCGTGGTGCGCCTGGCGTGTGCGCTGCTGCGTGTGCGTGTGGTGTGTGTGTGTGTCTGTGTTATAGTGCAAAAGTTGATTAAAACGTTGTTTTATTCCTGACCGACATCACGTGTAATAACAATGTTTAGGCCTATATTAGGCTTACAAGCGGCAAAGTAGTAAAATGACGTATACGGATGATTTTTGTTGGGCGTATTATATGGCGAAGTAATATCTCTTCCAGTTTCAGATGAAGTAAAACACACCTTAATCGCACAATAAAAACTAACACACAACAGCACAATACAACACACAGACGTGGACGGGAGCTTGAGCAAACGACCACTCCACGACAACCGCAACTTATAAGCCCAGTGCACACCTTGGAAACAAGTTCAAAGTAAACATCCTCAAACAGTACCTGCGCGTGTCTGAAGTGGTCCTACATTAGTTAACTTAACACCGGCGGTAATTGTATATTATGAAACCAAAGTAAATATTAAAGGGGCCGTGTGCCTACCGATTATCCACTTACAATCAGATATATTCCCACCACCCCTACTGGTAAGATATATGTTCCTGCCGTTTTATACAGTAAAAGATGAATGGAAACAAGCATAATATGCGTATACAGGAATGGAGTATGCTCGCACAAAACGAAACATCAGCGTATGTGTCACCCGATACACTAACCGGGAAGCAGGATTAGATAACACACGAAAGTTGCCTGGATCAGCCCACAACAACACACCAAATTGATAGAAGAGAAGATATGTGGGGAAATCGTTCTAAACTAGAATTGCATGTTCGAGTCTCGTAACGGTGCCTCTGACATAATTCACCGCCTTGCTCTCCCTAACATACAGTACAAGAAGGCGTGATATCTCGAGTCACAGCTGATGTGGAAGCAAATCAGCGACTCGCTGCAGCGCTGAGAAGAAAACGCGCCGCTCGAGCGCGGAAAATAGGCCTCTCCACCTCTGTACGTACTTGCACGCCGGCCATTCAGGGCTCTCTCCCGAAACCAGTACGTACTCCTCAGAACACATGATACCAAGCATTGCGTGGCAGCACGCTTCTCGCGGGCTGTTTAGCTCGAGATTCTCACTAAGCGGGCTCTGCGCGCTGCGTGCAATTAGACGCGTCATGTCTCACCGCGAATGCATATCTGGCTCCTCCGTAGGAGGATGTTCATACTCACTCCAGTATGAATGCGCGCGCTGAGTCCACGCAGTAGCGAGGCATCTGTGCCTGACTAAATTCGAGCCTCGGGCGCCACGTCGCGGCACAGCGCGTCAGCGCGATGGTCTGCCAGTGTTTTATCCGCAAGATGAACAATGATTATATATGGATCCGTGAGTTCAACTAGCTCTCTTCCGCGAAGATTGAGGCACATATATACAAAAAAACAGAGTGTAATAGCCTTCCAAATAAACCACATTCAAGCTTATTCCCAGCACAGAAGGACATCATTGCCTGCGCTGGCGAAGACTCTAAGCGTGAAACACAAAGACAAAGATCTCAAGTACAAGTTGTTAAATCTGCCTGAACAAAACAATGAGCGGACACTCGTTCACTCAAAGAGATTTAATCCCAAAACATGATCCAAAGAAATAAGGATAGAGAAAGAGCAATGATATCTAATAGGCAGCAACCAAGTAAATCACGAGAGCGTAAAAACTCCATTACCGGAAAAATACACCAAATATTTATACTTAGGATTTAATTAATTATATAGGAGGTATAAACGCACTATGATGAGAGAGCCGTAACTGCGTGAAAAAATGTAAGGTTCTATCCATGACTGGGAATGAATATGAAATCCATTCGAGTTTCTGGTATATGAAAGATTCAGCGCGTAGAGTCAGTGATTAGAGCTTAAGACCAGATTATAGAAAATCATACCAGAACTATAGACAGTAAGATTGAACTTATACGAATGCACGCTAGGTCCTACCTTCCCTTTCACTAACATAATTGAAACTTACCCAGCGAGGACGACTAAGCGTTAACTTAACGGAAAAATGGAAATTCCCACAAAGATGTTGGGAAGCGATTTCCAAAAATGAGGTGCCAAATGCGCGCAAATAATGAAGTCGCACGCATGGATACCAATCGCTACTCGCAAATAGGCATTGAGAAAGCAGACGAAGTGAGATTTTTGTGTGAATCTTCAAGGTGAGTAGAGATTACGAGAAATCTAGTGATGAAAAATGTGAAACGATATAGTGCTGCGAAAATTACGTACAAGTCGTAGTGAGAATCCGTGACATTATTAAAAGCGGCCATTTATAGTGACGGTTGCATGACGTGTGCTGAGAGTGTGAG
Organism: Priapulus caudatus; assembly: GCF_000485595.1. Classification (NCBI taxonomy): domain Eukaryota; kingdom Metazoa; phylum Priapulida; class Priapulimorpha; order Priapulimorphida; family Priapulidae; genus Priapulus; species Priapulus caudatus. Next base: position 284,163 of record NW_014577184.1, on the reverse strand, counting down.
ATGGCACCGTTTCGGTCGCACGTCCGCGATGCCGCCAGCGCGAGTACAAAATGTCCAAGAAGCGAGATTTCCTTGTGTCGAGCTTTGGCGGCCCCGGAGAATTGCGTATATGTGTGTGTCTCTCTCCTGTGTGTGTGTCCATTTTAAAGTATTTCCGTCTCGTTCATCTCTTGCGTTCTTCGGTTCCTTTCGTCGTAACTGCATCCTTCTCGTGCGCTGTCGTTCGCGTGGAAGTCTATTTCTTGTGTACCTGTTCAACGCTCCTTTCCGCGTCTTCCGCTGAACAGATCGCGTTTGTAGGTGCCGGATCTGTGTCGGGTCGTGCCTGGTGCATAGCGGTCTCGTTGCTGCGTGCCACGAGTTTGCCCGCACCAGGCGCACTCCTGCGCCGTCGCCATCGTCATGGTGCGAACTAGCCCAGTCTGGCTCACGCGGTCATTTCTTCGCTCTACAGTCTCCCTGTGACTCCATGTCCGTTCTCATTCTGCGATCCCGCTTCTTGACGTCTCCTCCGATTCGACGTCGTTATCTTGGCAGAAATCCTAATCTTCACCATCTTAATCCTTACATGCCATGGTTATCTTTCCTTGCGCTGATGCGTGGCTCGTGAATACGGTCACTAGTAATATTAAATCAGTCCGTTCCCTTCATTTTTCTTCAAGACTATACTATTCCTCCCTTTAACACGTGGTCTCACGTACCATTCCTTACCTTTGAACCTTATTTCGTTGCACTGGATCGCGCGCTAGATCCAGGATATCTGAAGTAACTTGCGTTGTTGTCCCAAGCAGAATAGGATTACCCCTAGGCTTCTGTGAGCGAGCGTGTCGACGTGCACCAGTATGAAATGTTAACGTGAGACATGCACAAGCGTTTGATGTCGAAAGATCGAATGGTAGAAAAACTAGAACCATCCTATCATAACTTGTGTGTAAGAAACTGTACAGGGACACATTTATATAATTCTTCATAAATCGTATCTTTGTGTTCCAAATCCTGGCGCAGATCGCACATAACGAGACAAAGACGCGCGAAGCGACGCGCGTCGCACGTGCGCGTAGCGCGATCGCGACCTCAAAGTATAGAGTAAAGAACCCACAGAATGCGCGTTCAACTAAATCACACCTTACTGCTCTGAATTTTACACACAATGCTCTCCCCTATATAATTCGCCCAAAACTCTCATACATCTTTTGCGCCCAAGCCAAAATATTAGAAACAGAAGGCATCTCCTATTTCATCGTCCGAACTGAGCTTTGGCGTTAGCTTAAACCGGATACACAGTAAAAGATTATTTACCTTTCTGAGTCGACGATATACAAAAGCCGTTTCGTCTTGAAGCTGCACAATGCTCACTCCGTCTGTCCAGTTCCAACCCGGCCGCAACAGACTCATTGCACAATCACCCCCGCTAAGAAAACTGCCCCTAAACCTAAGAGACACCCGCTTACCCAACCCCCGTAACATCGAATGCTTGCCCGACCAATACTACGCGCATCGTTTCTGTCTAGCTAGACTATATGGCTAAAACAACTACGCCAGATCTAATCTCCAGTCTCTGATCCACAATTCAAAATTGTTACTGCTTATAAAATAAGAGGTACGCTTAAGAAATTAACCTAAATCACGAATCAAATACGCAATTAAAAAGAACCAACGTAAATCACAGACACTGCGAGTCGTCTTCTCTCTCCTCTCCTATCTTCTGTCTAAACAATTTCTCTCGCTGGTTCGCAGCTGATGATTCTAACAAGTCTCGCTCTCTCTTTGTCTCGTTTCTGCCTGCCCTCTGCTGCCATCCTCCTCCTCCTGTCGCTGTCTCGCCGTCGTCGTTCCGTTACGCGACCCACGTGGTATGCTCTGCGAAAATCGCGTCTCCTCTTCTCAGACTCCTTCTCTCTCTCGCGGCGGTTTGTCTGACGCGCTCGCTCGCGTGCGTCTCGTGCTCGGCCCCCACGCTGCTGGCCGCGCTGTTGACTTCTAGCGCCGCTCCCCGTCGAGCTCGACGCACGCTCGTTCTGGACTGGGCGTGTCGCTCTGTTCACTCCGTGCGACGCTTCTCCTCTCGTCCTCTTTCTCCGTACCGCACGATCCTCCTTAGCGGGCCTTTGCGCGTGGCTTCTCCTACTCCTGTCACCTTCCTGCTCTGAATCTGTTTGCCGCTCAACTTGTCCGAAACAGACACTCTATGTAACTTCTCACTACTTCTCGCTCTCTCTACGCTGCTCGGTCTCCCATGCCCGTCGCTCCTTTCTACTTGTACCTGGTCGAGACTTGTTCAATAAGCGATAACTATTGTACTTTCTCCTTCGGCTCGTAATACCCACTGCGCGTGGGTGCTCTGCGTTGTCGGCGTCGTCCTCCTACTGTCCGCTTTCCCCCTGCGCTGCTCCTCTGTGTCCCTGTTTCGTGCATCGCGTAATCTGCCCGCTCTCTTCGCGCCCTGATCCTCCGTCGTGCGTTGCCGTGTCTGATCCCGCCAGCTTCTCGCCAGGTGCACAGCTCTAGCTTGCGTTGCTCTCCTATGTTGCATTGCCCCGGGTCCGGACCGCGCGCACAAGGTCGTCCTTGGTCGGCTAACTCTGTCTTATGATCACAGGGTTCAGCTGTATAACCGGCAGTACCCTTGAGGGACATAACGCCTCTCTACGCCAATAACTTACACCAGTACACGTTTTCAGATGATAACTTCTTGTAAAGTTCTAAAGTATCATATTAGTATAGCTGTCTGTTAAGACACATATTATATGTGTGTCTGGTCTGTAGTCATACATTGTTTGTCGAGCCTCCACTCTGTCCTTCTTACAGATTTTCCTGCGTATCGACAAATGCTTACCATGAAGGCACTACGTTCTTTCTGTGCTTGACATACAATTCTCGTCTAGAATGTTCATATTCTTGAAGTCCAGTTTAAGCGAATGTCCGTCTCTCTAATTCAATCTCATCTCTCACCAGATACTGAATATGAGCTCCTATCAATGCTTCTATCGCACGAAAGACAATATAGATGTCCTTCGAATCCAAAGTTTTAGGAGGAATGTAGGTCTCAAGCGCCGCCCTCAGTCTCTCTCTCTCTCTCTCTCTCTTGCTCTTCATGCTACCCGCCTCTCTCTCGCAGTTCTCTCTCTAATCGCGTCTGTCTTTCTCGCGTCATGTCGCTATCGTCCTCTTCTCTCTTGTAATCTTGGCGAGTACCCCGGCGGATCGAATTATTGCATCTCCTCTGGCAAACGCGCCGATTTCTGAAGCGAAATTTATATACGCATCGGCGAGCGTCGGTCGAAGCGTCCCTATGAGGCCCGATATCCCTCGATGAATCCTCCGATTTACGGGCGGCGCAAATCTGGAGCCGATGAACGATGAACGACAAGCTGAGTGAAGCCACACGAAGTAATGATGAATGGATGGTGCGCGGCCGCAGCTGCTGTGGCCGACGCAAGGTTTTGGCACGTGAATCAAGCAGATTGGAAGATGGCGACTAAGTAACCCAAACAGCACCACACGTGTGACGAAATTGAAGAGCACTGACGGGTCACACGTCCGACGTGCGTGCGATACACGATGCGATCTGTAGATTACTACGCGGGACATTCTCTAACCACACAAGTTATATAGAGTTCCATAGATTGGTCACGTAGAGATTCTACCGAATTTACCGTGGAATTCTAAGCGGATGTAGACTTTCTCATAGGATGTCCGCACGTATGATAATGCGTATAAAGACTACTATGCAGCAAATCCTATTCTTTCCCGACGAGGAAAGAGCGTCCGTCGCACGCCGCCGTCTCGTCGCAGCCTAAAGATTGTGATTGTGAATGTGGGAAGCTGGCAGAGTTGCGGGCCAAGGCTAGGGCACACGCCTCAGCCGACGCAGAAGCGAAATTGACATCATTCCATCGCTAACGGGACGCAAACGCCGACAGCGTCCCCACACCTCAAAAACGTCGCACTAACCACTCCAACCGCACCCGGGGCGGACCCCCGCGATGACCACCGTAAGAAGCCTAATAACCTAGAAGCAGAGAGAACACGCGACCAATCGACACGACCGCGCCAGCAGCCGCGAAGAGATACTAACGCACCCCAAATACCAAACACGGCATCCCAAACCCGGGCGGCCGCAGGCGCTGGAGGAGGGCTGGCGGAGTGCGTCGGTCACAGGGCCGGCTTGACCCGGCCAGTGCCTGACAAATAGCCCATAAATCGGAAGCCCGGCATTTTTTCGTATAGCGCGCAAGCAGCCAACAGCAAGCAAACCCAGACCAACAGTTAACACGCCAGTAGGCAGGGCACCCACAGAGTATAACAATATCACTGCGAACCGCAACAACAAGTATGTTGCAGTAGCGGCAGCGTCGCGCGACTGTAAGCAATCGCCCAACGCACCAAGCAGCGGCAGCAACCGGGTGTGGCTATGCAACATCATCATCAACAATTATCATCTATCATCGTGTTCGTGCGTCGTCATCGCTCCGCGCATCAGCAATCATTAGGTCAGCAGGCATTATCATCATCATCATCATTCAATCATCATCATCATCAACAACAAAGCAACCAAGCAACAACAAACAACAACAACAACATCAATCATTACATCAGCAGCCAGCAGCAAGCGGCGGCGGTATCCATCACCATCACCATCGTCATCACAATCAACAACAACAACAAACAACAACAACAACATCACACCACCACCGCCAACCACGCAGCAGGCAGCAGTAAGCAGGCAGTACCGCCACAAGCAGCAACGACCAACAGCGCACCACCAGAAGCACAGCAGCACCACCACAGCAGCAGCAGCAGCACCACCCACGCACTCACCAGGCGGAGCAGCCAGAGAGCCACCAACCACGAGCAGCAGCCAGCAAAGGCAAACCAGCAACAACCAACCAGACAACAACGAGACCGCTACCCCCGGCGCAGCAAATCAGCAGCAGCAGCCACGTAGCATCTATTCGCTAAAAAAAATGAGAGTCTCTTTACCAGGACGTCAAACCAGGCACGCGCACCCGCACGAAGATATTGGGTCGAGTCGTGAACGTACGCGTGAAGCGACATGATGTCGACACCGCGTAAGCTCGTCTTCACCCGAGGCATGCGGCAGCGACTCCAAGGAATAGACGTAGTAGTAAAGACATGGCCGGATAAACACGAGTAAAAAACACACCTACGTTGACCGATTCGTGCTGCGACGATCGGGATAAATACGCGACGACACGGTCGCCGAAGAAAAGTAACGCCGACCCGTCGAATCGCGGCTTGAGACTGACCAAGCCTGTTCATGAGTACGGCGAAACATTCGAAAACGCTGCGTTCAAGTCACCCTCTTGTTCCAAGAAGATCTAAGCACAAGCCACGCCCGTCTCATAATAGGTACGATCCGAAGCGGATACATTTAATTGTGTATTTCGAGTGACAGGGCTATACAGTGAAGCCATCTCATATCGATATCTGTCTATAAATGACACATTGACTGGAACCTTATAATATGGTTCGGTAATTCACTGTCAAACTGCATGGGGGGGGGCAGCGCAAGTCGACGGGGCGAGAAAGAGAAAATTCCTCTAAGCTTAAGCAGCTTATGAATGTGCGGTAGGAGTAATAAACGGCGCATATGCAGACGCACCTGGCATCCATAGTGCAGTTCATCTCCATCGTCGCGAATTGGAGAAGTAAACACATCGCTTTGCTCGCCAGAGGAGTGAAGGTTTAGCAACATAATTATTCTCGGCGCAGGCGCCGCAAGAATCGCCGTCGTGGTTTCCATTCAACTGCGAAAACTTATTCGCTTCGCCGGCACAAGAGGGCGCAGCGTTCATTGTTACAGCGAAAAATTTCGGTCCCGAATTAGCCAACGTTGCACAAAAATATTCCTAATTCACCTAAGGCATTGAAGTTTTCTTTTAGCCAGCCACACGTTAAGCAAGACCCGCCACCGCGGTTGCCAATGGCGATGTTGTCGAATTTCCAATGGAAAATATCTGACGAAGTACGTCCTGGGTGGTCGATCGCTTTTTTTCGTGGCGTGTGCAAAAAAGTTGTTACCTATGACAATTGATTGGTATGCACAGCGTGATTCTGTTGACGGCCGTTTCGATGCCAGCCAAGATTCTTTTCCTTCCGCCTTCCGTTTTTAAACGGATCCGACCGGGAACTTCTCTCTGTGCATCAATAACATATTAAATCCGTATCATAACGGGTAGCTCGACGCCGTGCACGGGGAAGAATTCGCGAAAGGTGTCCCTACTGTAAACAGTATGTTCGTTCTATAAGTAATTTCAAATTTATGAATGAAAATCGTTCTAGGATAGCGTCACGTCTCCTGTTACAGAACGAATGTCCCATTCCGTAGAGGTGACCGAGCTATATGTGATATTGATTCAGTGCATAGGCGTGGCTCACTTTCCTGTTCAATGATAATCATATTCGGGAGGAGTACGTGTAAAAGGTAAGCGATTAGCGCTACTACATTTCACGGTGCAAACGACGTCGCAATAAACCTTGCGTGAAAGATACATATAATATATAAATTATATATATTGATATATAGATTATAATTAACGCAGTGCGCAGAACGCAATAACAGCGACTGGAGAATTCGCCTTTCACGTTCTACGACCGGTCACGCCAATCCGAAATACGCGCAGAAGAACCCAATCGGTGTTAATCATTTAATGCCCGAAACTTTTAAAAACCCGGATGCCAAGCTGGGAAATCGATGAGTGGGAAATAATTGAATTTTCGGTGCTTTCACACAATTGCCTACTATGTAATCGAAATAAATGAAAGTTCGATCGACGAATAAAAAAAATGGACAGATGGCCCGGTCGCAGTCAAGCTACGGTCTTGCCCAGTGGGGTCTGCTCACAACGGCTCACGCCCCAGATCGCATACCGGTACATAGGCTATTCCACAATGGAACCATGAACACATTGGTTGCTGCTCATACGGTTTTTGTTTGCGTAGAAGGGGTTTATCGATGAACTAAGAAACTTACAGGCCTGGTAGTGTTATGGGATGGGAAGGAGCAGGGCGGAAAGGGTGGCTGTGTGTAGAGAGGATAAAGAGAACACACCACCACACACACGCGCACGCGTACACGCACGCACGCACGCACGGCACCAGCACACATACATAGCAGAGAGAGCGAGAAAAGCGCGCGCAAGAGCAAGAGAACGTGTACGCGTTTGTGTGCGCAGCGGAGATATGTGAGGGAGAGGAAGAGAATTGAGAATGAAAATGAGAAATGGACAAATGAAAATGAGAGTAAGAGTGAGAGTGAGAGTGAGAGTGAGATTTGGTGAGAGTGAAGAGTGAGAGTGAGAGTCGAAGTGAGAGAGAAAAGAGAGAGAGAAAGAGAGAAGGGACGAGAGAACGAGAGGGGAAGCAAGAAGAAGGGGCAGGGCGAGAGAACAAGAGAGAAGCGAAGCAGAGGGGGAAGAGAGAAGAGAGACGCGAGAACAACCGCGCGAACCTTCGGCCCGTTTGCCGCAACACGTCGGCGGTGACCTTTACCGCGGCCCTGCGGGTGGTAGAAACTGCCGCTTAGAATGCTGCCGACCCTCCCGTTCACTCCCAGTAATAGTCCAGCATGCGCGCGCCGTGAGGTATGCCTTCCCCGGTAATACTCGCCCCGCGACAAAGACACTCTTTGTACGACGTTTTTGTCCGCGCCAAGGCAAGGACGCCTGCGGACGCGTTGTAACTTGCAAATGTCGGACCGACGTCGCGCGGCTGTAATATGCGACGACACAATGCACAACAACGGCGCCGACAACGACTACCTAGCACTGATCATTAGCTAAGCTATTGATTCCTTGCTGCCACCTACGGTGACATTCTGCGAGAGAGGATGGGTTGGGGCATCATGTCCAAGCGTCCGCTGGCAGGTTACGATGCTAGCGGCACGCTGGTGGTCCGGAATCAAGAGACCGTGTATTGAGTAAGTTTCGGATGCACAGTCTGCACAGCTCAACCATTACTCAAAGGAAACCCAACGCTCTGTTCTTTTATAAGTTAGCGTGTCGCGTTCCCATAGAGGTCGTTTCGCTGGCATAACCGCCACTCGGGGGGAAGACGCCAAAACGTTTTCATCTGTAGAGACGAATCCGTTTCTGGAGCGGTAACCTACACGGGGTTTGCCTGTAATGGGTGCTAACGCTACACTGAAAGGAAGTGTACATATGAGAATGACTGAGCACGACCTTGCTAATATATAGTGAATGTCTAACGTGGAAGCTGAGGCGAATGTGGCCTTTGTTCCGCTAACAATAAAAAAACAGTTAAAGCCGTGTAAAACGAGAGAATATACCTGGGCCACCCGCACGAAGAAAACACCCCACAATCAAAGCCGGGCGCCAAACGCGGCGAGACTCGAAACCCTCAGATAACCGGAAGTGCGGACAACGCAGCCTCCGCGTCAGGTGTTCACGTCTACTAAGCTCGTCAAATCCACAATGAGGGAATCAATAAGAGGATCATCGTTTTCCGTAGAGACGGCCCAGGCTTCCGCTTCGCGTATGTCTCGGCCCGGGTAAAAACCCGTGACGTATAGAACTGTATTAGACCAAACATAGGCAAAAAAAAAAGAATGCAGCAGCTTTTATCGATGGCTTGAAAGGTCTTTTTAGGACGCGGCTCAGGGAAAACCATCAACTGTAGCCGCGCATACGTAAATAACAGCAATCTTGCGAGAAAACAGACCTGGGTAGGCGGCGCATACACGAGCCACTACAGCGCCTGCGAAAAACAGATTTCGATTCGCATACTTGAAGACCAGCCTTAGATAAACCGTGGGTGTCTGGGGGCGATGGCTAAGTACAACATCAACACAAAAAGCAGATTTTCAGACTTTCTCTATCGAAAAGAGAAGTGCAGGTAATACCGTGGGTGTCCTGGGGGGCGTATGGCTAAGTACAAACATCCACCAGAAAACGATTTTCGACTCTGCACGAAAAGAGAAGTTTAAACGGTAATGCCGTGGGGTGTCTGGGCGTATAAGGTAAGTAAAACATCCACAACGAAAAACAGATTTTTGACTCTCTACGAAAGAGAAAGTAACAGGTAATGCCGTGGGTGTCTGGGGGCGTATAAGGAGGTACAACATCCAGCACAAAAACAGATTTATCGCACTCTCTACGAAAAGAAGAAGTTCAGGTAAATGGCCGTTGGTGTCGGGGGCGTATAGGTAAGTTACAAACATCCCACACCAAAAACAGATTTTCGACTCTCTACGAAAGAAGAAGTTCAGGTAAAGCGGCCGGTGTCTGGGAACGTATAGGTAAATGCAACATCTACACAAAAACAGATTTTCCGACTCGCTAACCGGGAAAAAGAAGTCAGGTAATACTCGCGGGTGTCTGGGGACGTATAGGTAAATGCAACATCCACACGAAAACAGATTTTCGACCAATCGCTACGAAGAAGACAAGTTCCAGGTAAAGCCGTGCGTGTGCATGCGCGCGGCGCCTGCGTGGTGTGTGTGGTGTGTTTGTGTGATGTAAGTGATGTGTGTGTGTGTGTGTGTGTGTGTGTGTTTTGTGTGTGTGTGTGTGTGTGTGTGTGTGTGTGTGTGGGTGAGTGCGGACGTGTGCGTGTGTGTAGGAGCGCATAGGTGAGTAGTACAACATACACACAAAACATCGAGTTGCAACACGTAAGAGTACCAGCCGACAATGTCAAGTTCGCGAGCAGCTGCTACCACCCACTTCGTCGTCACAGCTCTCGAGAGTAGAGTAAACGAGGCAGGAGCAGTGCAGATTAAAGAAAAAGTTGGAACTTGCTGACAACAAAGCATCGACGGCGCTGAGATCCGATGTGTGACCTGATCTCGCGCGTCCGTACCGACCGATACAAAGCACGGGCACCCGTAACAAAGACCAGTTTGAGCCAGATCCTTGACACCAGGATAACAGACGTGCCGCCGTAGCCGCCTCCATGGCAGCGCCCCCACTCTCACGTTCACTCTCGCTCTTTTTTTCGTGGCCGGGGCGGCGCCTTATCTCTCTCCTCTCTCTCTCTCTCACATTCCGTTAGATGTCATCGACATCCCACATCGGGTTCGCTCTACTCAATACCGATTTCGTTTTTAATTTCCTGCTCGTCTCACACTCAGCTTCTCTCTCTGTTATATCCTTTGAGTATCTCGCCTGTCTGTCTGTCTGTCTGTCTGTCTGGTCTGCCCTCCTCTATCAGGGTGGAGTGTCTTCTCTCTCCCTCTCATCATCTCCTG
>NW_014577184.1:269548-273922 GCF_000485595.1 Priapulus caudatus | reverse complement strand
TCTCTATTTCTCTTTCTTTCTCTCTCTCTCCCCCTCAAGCAGACTCTCTTCTCTCTCTTCTCTCTCTCTCTCTCTCTCTCTCTCTCTCTCTCTCTCTTTCTCTCTCGGGCTCACGCTCTATCTCGCTCGCTCTCTCTCGCCAGCTCTCTTCCCAGGCCAGACAATGATGCCTTCTAATGCCCATATATTCGCCAAGGACAGTTGCTGACAGTCAACCCATCAGGACCGCCCCCAGGAGTCAAAATGATCCAAAATAGGAACTGCTCAGCGAAAAACCCATTACGCACCGTGCTTTCCCGAGAACCGAGTTTCTGGGTATAGAAAGATTCTAGCGTGAAGTTTGGGCAGGCCAGACGTGCCGTCTACTTGACTCCGCGGCTGATGTCCCGGGGCAAGCTGTTGAACCGGCGTGGGTCTGCCGGTAAAGGCCTGGCTTTGTGGGGCCTGTCGTGTCGTGTGCTGTGTGGTGGTGAATAGTGATGTGTTGGTCGGTGTGCTGTGTGGCGTGTGGTGTGTGCGTGTGCGGTGTGCGTTGTGGCGGTTCGCGGCCGGCTTGTGCGGAACTGTGTGTCGCGTGCGTAGCCTTGGTGTGTGTGTGTGGTGGTGTGTGTGTGTGTGTGTGTGAGTGTGTGTGTGTGTCCGGTGCGCGGCGCTGTTCTGATGTGCTGCTCTGATCTAGCGGAGAACTAAGGCAGAGATACTAAGTGCGTCAGCAGCAGTCATCTTACTCTTAAAGGCAGCTAGAACACACTAATCTGACGAGGGGGAGAGAGAGAGAAAGAAAGAGAAATAGAGAGAGAGAGAGAGAGAGAGAGAGAGAGAGAGAGAGAGAGAGAGAGGGGTGGGGGGAGCGTGAGCGCGTGTGAGCGCGTTCGTCTGCGCGCGATATCACGTTTATCATGTAGAAGAACGTTTTCCTACGCCAATCATAATATAGATTGCATATATTTTCTATCTTTGTATATTTGTGGCTGGAAGCAACTCGTGTTTATTCTTCGTGGTTGGTGTAAATGTTTGCGAACTAACAATGTTGCACGCGATATGTTCAGATGTATTGTGTCAAGGTGTGCATGCGTTCGGGCGTGCAGGCCCTCACGCGTGTGCATGTGTGTGTGCGTGCGTTCCTGTGTGTGTGTGCGCGTGTGTTCATGTGTGTGTGTGTATGATGTGTAGGTGTGTGTTCATGTGTGTGTGTGTGTGTGTGTGTGTGTGTGTGTGTGTGTGTGCGTGCGTGCGTGCATGCGTGTGTATATTTGTACGATGTACAGGCGTGCGTGCATGTACGTGGGTACACGTTCGTTTATCTGTGTGAGCTCTTGCGTGCAAACTTGAACGCGTTCTTTCGGTTTCTCCCACGTCGTGCAGTAGCCAGTTATTGTGTTTGGTTAAGCAGGTGCATTCGAAATCACAAGGTGTGGGACCGTTGAATTCGTTTTGTTCACAGTAGAGAGGCCACGCCAGGGTTCAAACAATTAGGCATCATCTAGACGTCACGCATGTTAGGCGTGGACCAACTCCTCTAGCCGCATAGCTGCTATTAACACCGAAATTGAACATAATCACGCAATTATAATTTTCCTACGACGAAATGGGAGAGAGAGAGAGAGAGAGAGAGAGAGAGAGAGAGAGAGATGTGGAGGTAATTTGAATTTCCGGACCGACCCTGCCATCCCAACCCGCACTATGAGTTCTCATATATTTTACGCACAACACACTAATCGTTGTAATTAATCATACGCTGTCATTCTTTTTTAATTGGCCGATTGCTTTCGTCGCGACGTCTCTTGAATGCGCAGTTATGTCGGAAGTCGACAGAATTTGTTCGGAGTCGTCGGAATTTGCGCAAAGTATTAACTATTTCACTACGTTACTGGTTGCTTCACGGCAGATGTATGCTTGCGAGTTCCGACGATTACATGCGTTAGCGTTGGCGGGCGAGGGTAGGTTTTACGGCAAAGCAAGCAAAGTTGCGGCTCGGGGCCTCCTGCTAGAGAGGCCAAATTAAAGACAAATACGCGCGAAACACGTTCACAATATATCACGTTCAAATATATACGTAACTGAATAACGAATGGATTTGCTGAATACGAACGTTGGGTGAAATAACACGGATATATTAATAGTTGTTATAATCCTTGTATATTAAACGGCCGCGCGACCTGTGAACCTTGATTTTTGCTCGGTCTTCACTCCGGCGATGGGCCATAGATGGGGTTTATCAAACAGAAATATTTTCCCGGGATAATGACTAGCTTCCGTTCAGCGTCCCCGCCATCACCTTTGCACCGCAGACCGATAAGCAACCCGTGCGAGATAAGCCAGAGCAATGATAACAATCCGCACCTACAGCGATTCATTCACACGCTCCGTCTGAATCGAGTCTCTCGCGAAATTTCCGCTCAGACTTTGTCTTTGTGGCTATCGTCTGCTTTACGATCGGCGACTTTCAACTTCTTGATCTACCGCCTGTGTGTCCGCGTCTCTCCCCCGCGTACAATACGTGCGGTAATTATCACCTGCATTGTCACGCGGGTACGCAGGTGAAAGCACGATTAACGAGGCGATCCCTCCAAGGACGTTTGCGTCGTTGGTGCACACGCGCCGGCTCGGTGCGTAGCGCTGGCCGGCGCTCTCGCCGTGTCTGCTGGTCGTGGAATGTCTACTCCATCCATTGTCGCACGAATTCTGCTGCTGATGATGTTGTTGGTGCTGCTACTGCGGCTGTGGTGCTGTTGCTGCTGCTGCTGCTGGTGGTGGTGGTGCTGCTGCTGCTGCGGCTGCTGCTATACAGCCGTACTTCGGGTGTATGTGAGTGGATTAGAAGGAGTTCATGTAAAGTTTGAAATAGTTGTTGCGTGGGATAGAACTTGTCACTCTGTGTACTTACGTGCGACTGTAGCCAGGTAAATGAGACGTGTTAAGCGGAACCATGGGCCGTCTCTATGGAACGCATATCCTCTGCCCTTCCCTACGTGGGTTCGTCGAGCTTATCACCTTATTGCCATTAAGCTCTCTCACTCTTAAGCAAGTTAACGACGAAGCATAGAATAGACGTTGTGCATAGAGTACGCATGAGTGTTGTACCACTCTGACCCTAGCTTCCATGTCACCCGACCCGGCGTACCATCCCCACCCACCCTTACCCACTACCCGTCACTTCCATGATCCGTGGCTAGCCTATTAGTAAAACGAATAAACTCGTCTGTACTGCCGGTAGTTTAAAGATTAGCTTTACTAGTATACATCGAGTGGACAAAACACCTAACAACGGAGATGGACCCGTGTTTAACTCTACCGCTGAATGGCACGCACGCAGCGCGCTCTCGCTCCGTGGTTGTTAGCTATCAAGCGAAATTTCTCGTTTCCTGCTGTGCGACCATAGATCACCGGAGTCGTAACAATAACACCGGACCAACCCCTTTATCCAGCATCTTCCTGCCGGCGGCATCTGTCATTGTCATCGCATGACAATCACGATGTGTGGTCGCTGGACAGAGGAGAATGACTGACCGTCTCCTCCTTGTTATGTGCGCGCACGCTATAGCGGTGGTTTATTGCACCTGCGTTGTTGTCCGAGTGGGTTGTTAACTACCGTGTGTCGTGCATCGCAATAACCCGTACGATGCGGTGGATCACCGCGTGCGGGGACAAAGGGTTACTTATTTTGCAACGGAAATGAGAGAGCAGCGATCGTTCGAAGGCTAAACAGATCGTTCTGCGTGCATCGTCGTGTTCTCTTTAATAGGGTCGAGGTTTCGAGCCCGTTGTCGGGTATACGTGAAATTTGTTCTGCCCTTAATTAGGTATGCAATTCAACGGACGTATGGACATCTGTATGCGCAGTTAGCGCGGTTCGTTACCGATCTAGAGACTTGTAGCAGTTTCAGAATGGTGCGTACATATCAAATAGGCATGCGAACATGAACATGAAATAGACTGCGAATGCCAAGACAGCGTACTTAAAGTTCGAAATCCGGGCGTAACTAACGAAGGAATTACGCATTATAACTGGTCAATTGAGGATTGAAAGCTCTGCAGATTTTCTAGTTTCAAGTCAGCTTTCTGAGCCTTCGTTCATCGCTGTCAATGCGGCGGCTGACAATGTATGATGCTCTACGCTGGCGTTCATTTACGTCTCTCTCGCCTTTTAAACTATTTGCCCGCTGGATAGCTATCTCTCTCGCTCTCTCTCTCTCTCTCTCTCTCTCTCTCTCTCTCTCTCTCTCTCTCTCTCTCCCTCTCTCTCGCGCTCTCCCTTTTTCTCACCCTCGCGCGCGCTCTCTCGCGCTCTCTCTCGCTCTCTCTTTCTCGCGCTCGCTTTCTCTCCCCCTCTCTCTCTCGCGCGCGCTCCCCCTCTCTCTCTCTCTCTCTCTC
>NW_014577184.1:263798-269538 GCF_000485595.1 Priapulus caudatus | reverse complement strand
ATAGTAGTTCCCGCCGCTTGGGGCGGAAGGACTTGCTGAGAGTACACGGACTATGGTAACCGTAGATTTACTCTCCACTTTAGATTCCGATTGGTTCTAGATTCACTCGATCTCTTTATTCGCCATGACCGCCTGACCGTCATCAGAAAGCACTACAAGTAAGCGGATTGAAACTGACCGGTTAAACCCAACACCTACCAATAAACGAAGAAGCCAATCGGATATAGCAGAGATAATCCGTGCACATCTGGCTGCCGAGGTTGCTCTCTTGCGTAACAGTGCACGGTTCTCTCTGTATTCAGTGATTGGCTTTCCTTCCGCTACTTCCAGCCCGGAAGGCTAGAGTCGATACTATCCTATGATCACTCTCACCGCTGTGTGCATGTGTGATATCGACTGATCCCCATCGAAGCTCTCTGCTGGCTCTATGTGAATGAATAGTCGTCGGCTCAGCAGGGGAGATATCGCGCGCATTCAGTGGAGTTCCGACGCGTCTGCCGCGTCGACGTATTTCATCCTGCCGACGTTTTCGCGAGGTTCTGACGCTAACGCTGACGTTAACGGTGACGCTGACGCTGAAGGCGACGCTGGCGATGTGGTCGCGTCGTCGTCTTCGTCGTAGTCGTCGTCGTAGTTGTCGTCGTCATCGCGCTGGTGACGTTGTATTGTCATCGTCGTCATCGTCTTAGTCTTCGTGCTGGGGGAGTTGTATTGTCATCGTCATCGTCGTCATAGTCGTCGTCATCGTCATCGTCATCAACATCGGCGTCATTGACATCGTAGTGATGTCGGATTGGAGACCGACGTCGTGGCTGAACGACGGGCTTCAGTTCACCACTTGGCTGCTCAGTAGTATCCAGCGGTGTGGCTGCATCTTCGTAAGCAACGCGTTTACATGCGTGTGTGTGTGTGTGTGTGTGTGTGTGTGTGTGTGTGTGTGTTTAGGTCAGCCCCGAGGGGAGTCGATGTCAGAGTATGGTCTGTACATGTGTGCATTGCCTTGCAATGCTGCTGACTCTGCCCATGTGACATTCCAGCGCCGGCGGTGTCACAGCGGCGTTGTCGCGACCGTAAAGGCACAAAGTGTAATCAGCTGTCGTTGTAATTTCTCCGGCGGTCCGAAATGATTAACTTTCTTTTATTTATTCGTTGTTTCTTGTATTCGCCATCCCATACCGAAATTCTCATTCGTCTGCTTGTTGTATGTAAAATGGAAACATTTTACAACGGCAGTCCGGCAGTGCTGAACTCACCTGATCACACGTCAATCAAGTTGCTCAATGTTAGACCATTTCATGCTTCGATTACTATTGGACCATGACGAATTAATATTCACAAAGTTCACGAGGTAAACTGAAACGATGAGCCCCAATTAGGCATTTCCTTTACGCATGCTCGGCAACCCCGTTTTTTTTTTTTAAGGGACAAAGAGCATTCCACTGACGTTTCCGTTTCAATGACGGCCTGCGAGAAGATGGCGGTCGGTCGGCCAGACGTCGGCTTTCACTACCAGTAGGCGTCGGCGGCGGCGTCGGCATTCACTACCAGTAGGCGTCGGCGTCGGCGTCGGCGTCGGCGTCGGCTGTGTCAAACGAGAACGTGATTAATCACTGCATGTTTGAAGTCTCGCAATGCAGCAAGGCAGCCTTTTTTATGAAAAAGCAAGGCAGTAGAGCAGCATATACAAGCAGATGCGAGCAAGAAATTGAGAGAGAGAGCGCGAGTGAGAGAGAGAGAGAGAGAGAGAGAGAGAGAGAGAGAGAGAGAGAGAGAGAGAGAGAGAGATACACAAGTATATGAGTAAAACGCAGGGGTGTAATAATGTAAGAGCAAATACGCGAGCGGGTTTTATATTCCACTCGACGACGAATTAGTTCGTGTTTGTACAAGTGCGGGTGTACGTGGTTTCTACGACATATTATAACGAGTAACAAGTTACGTTTGTTTGCGTTAACCCAACACAACGATTCGTGCGCAATTCTACTGAAATTGCACGAATCTATATGCGTTGCTGATGTTTACTCGTGCCTGCGCTCAAGCGTCTGATCCTGCTTCATTAAACTTCATTTGCTCGCGTGCCCACGTTAGTGGTCTTGGTCTTCTTCCTCGAGAGAAAAAAAAACAATCTTGTCGTAACAAGCAAAAAAATTGTACCCAGAATTAAAAAAACGGTTGACGTGAAAATTGTACCGGCTGCAATTTTGCCGATGCGGATATCACATATTTGCTCTGTGAATGTGATAAAATCTGCACTTACCATTCTGCAGCCTAATTCCAGTTTGTGTATATTACATATACCACTTCATTTAAACCACCCTCCCATTACGCCACGTATGTGTGTAACTGGATTACGGGGGATAGATGCTATGCCATTTATGCAAATTACCATCAGTGGGGTGGAAACGCCCGCTAATTGTATGTACGTGTCTGTACCTCTAGATTGGTAAGAACATTAAATCTCCTATACCGTGGAAGAAACGTTAACAGTAGCTTATCGCGCACGCAATTTCGGCAGCGTGAATGTAGTTGTGTGATGAAATTGGAAATTAGTGAAATTATATTTGCGCTAATGCGGGCAAGAATAGCGCCTTAACAGCGTAAACAGCGCAAGGAATGTCAGCTAATCACAATATGCACATCAGGCATGCATACTTTACGGATGCCCACCTGAATCAACGTGCTCGAAACTGTTGATAAAATCGCGAAGTCCATTGTAGTCGAATTTAACGCCCCCATTGTAACTCTTCCAGTTTACCGCGAGTCGTCTACCGCAGGTGTGGTCTGTCTGACAGAGACAGGATTTCGCAGATTTACTTTCCGCGCTCGTACTCGTGTGCAATCACAATGGGCGAACGAAACCGAGAGAGAGAGCTGCTATTTAGCATGCACGAAAGGTGCATGTGACATGTTATGGCACGGAAACGGATGTCAGTTGCCAGGTGTTGCTGAGCAGCGCGTGCTTCACTCATATAGGGCGCTTTACGGACTACACCGGAATCCGCCACAGCTGCATCGTGTGCCTCACTTTTACTTTCCGCGGAGCTTCAAATGCCGGGTGTTCACCGCCTTCGTCGCTCCACTGACACGGAATGGAATTGCTGTTTACGGTCGGTTTTAAGCCGCAGCCCGCCCCGGCCCGGAGAGTATATAAAGAAACAAATAGTGGATTTACGCGTGGTAAGAAGCCCGTGAGAATCTCAAGGTCGCGTGAAAAATTCCTGCTCCGTAATCGAAACGTGTGACCTGACCTATTCCCGTAACGGGCGCAGTGGCACAATCGATGGCTCCGTCGATCGCCTCGCGCTGTGTGCGCCGATGATTACGGACAAATATTTACAAAACGCGAAACGGCGCAAAACGGCTATTGGAGTAATGGGTAGTGGCGCCCCGGCCTGATTCGCCGATCGCTCACGTCTAGAGTTACTCGCGCCAGTGATGTCATCGATGAGCGCCATCTGTGGGCGTCGGCGCGCAACACCCATAGCTGCTGCGCAAGAGACGAGGGACAGCTTCTTATCCCCTATTCCGCATGAGAGATTGTTCCTAATGGAACAGGAGAGCTTGCCCCTTATCCTACAGGAGAGGTTGCTCCCTATTTCACACGAGAGTTTGTTCCCTATCCCACAGGCGAGTTTAGTCCATATCTCACGGGCTAACATACTCCATATTCCAAAGAATAGCTTGCCCCCTATCCTACAGGCTACCGGAGATCTTGCTCGCTATCCTACAGACGAGCATACTCTATATCGCACAGGAGAGCTTGATCCATATCCAACATGAGAGGTCTCTTCCTATTTCACGGAGGAATTTGCTCTCTACCCCACAGGAGGCGCAGCTTGTTGTTCTTTATCCCACATGAAAGGAATATATTGTTGCTCCCCATCCCACAGGAAGAGGGCAGATTGTTGGTGCACTGCTCCCGGTAGCAGTAATAGGAGAAAGAACAGGAGCAGGTATAGAAATAGTAGTAGGAAGAGCAACAACAACAACAGCAGCAGCAGCAGCAGCAGCAGCAGCAGCAGCAGCAGCAGCAGCAGTATAGCAGCAGCAGCAGCAGCAGCAGCAGCAGCAGCAGCAGCAGCAGCAGCAGCAGCAGCAGCAGCAGCAGAAGCAGCAGCAGTAGCAGTAGTAGCAGCAGCAGAAGCAGTATAGTATAGCAGTAGTAGTAGTAGCAGCAGCAGCAGCAGCAGCAGCAGCAGCAGCAGCAGCAGCAGCAGCAGGGAGTGTGCTTCCTGCAGAGTTACTCGCGGTGTAGCTGTCGAGATGCTGTCGTGTCGCAGGGAAAGCGGATTGATTTCTCTACAAACACGCACCATGCATCGGTATTGATAACGCCGATCGCGCTCACTTTCTCTCTCTCTTACACACACACACGCACGCACGCACGCACGCACGCGCGCGCGCACACACATGCTTTTGGCTCTCTCCCCCCCCCCCCTGTGTGTGTGTGTGTCTGGTGCTCTCTCTCTATTTCTCTCTCTCTCTCTCCTCCGTTCTCTCTCTCTCTCTACTCTCTCTCTTGCTCGCTCGCTCTGTCTGTCTCTCTCTCTTGCCCTCTCTCTTTCCCTCTCTCTCGCCCTCTCTCTCTCTCTCTCTCTCTCTCTCTCTCTTCTCTCTTCTTTCTCTCTCTCTCTCTCTCTCTCTCTCTCTCTCTCTCTCTTTCTGCCGCACCCGCTCGCGCAACGCATTGTGCGACCGTATATGGTCGCGATGCCGCAAAGGGTCGTAAACGGTGCGATTACGAAACCGAGAATTGCGATATCGGCGCCGCTTTTCACGCGCCTTTCTTAACGCAGGCGCGTGTGCGCGATCTCTCGCGGCCAAGAAGCTAAGCAGGTAAAGTAGGAGCTGATGTAAAAATAGGATTAAAGCAGCTGTGTGAGTTTAGTCGTGCTCAATCTTGCGCGCCGCATTATTTCCCGTCGCTGGTTCGCAGTCGTTAGGGTAATTCAAGCTTGTGTTAGCGATCCTTTATATAGGAAGGACACCAGTCTATGAAGGAAATTTTCGATATTTTCACTGATTGGTGGCTGTACAGCTCAACACCATTTCCATTGAACGAATGAAACGGAGGACACCTGTGTGTAAAGGACTCTTGCGGCGTTTCCCCTGAAGCAAAAACTTGACATGTTTTCCCAACCCGTTCCGATACTTACTGGTGCTCCGCCGAACGACTCTTCGCTACGCTGTCGACCCTACGAGAACACTGAGATCTTTAACCTTTTCGCACTACAATACAAGTATACACAGTAAGGCTGACATGTCTGAGAACTCATTATTTTTATCAATATGTTCACCTACCCTTCACATAATGTCAACATCACTAGCACGTGATTCTCGCTCTCGCGAGATGCCATCGACGGGTACCCTGTCTCTACATTATGTTACCTTTCTCTACATATCAAGATAGGGTACCAGTCTAGAGTCACCTACGCCACGTAATCACGTCCACTTGGTTTGTGGCAGCATTTAAATTTGTTTCGCTAATCTCAAGAATGCAGGCACAAGTTTGCTGTTCATTTGCTGTTTTATAGCCTATCAAAGCACAAACTAATAATAATTTTTATGCTGGAGTAATCAATAATATGTGCGCTAGCAGGTGACCACATTTGGTGGAGTGAGGTCTTTCCATATGTATTAATTTCCCGATTTATTTTAGAGATAATAATTTTAAGAGACCCTTATATATATATATATATATATATGTATATATATATATATATATAGTACGTCCGCCGTC
>NW_014577184.1:242899-262713 GCF_000485595.1 Priapulus caudatus | reverse complement strand
GTGTGCGTGTGCGTGCGCGTGCGTTGTGTCGTGTGTGTGTGTGTGTGTGTGGTGTGTGTGGTGGAGGGGGATTCGTGTGCGTGTGTGTGTGTGTGTGTGTGTGTACGTTTGGGTGTGTGAGCTTCAGCCGAGGGGCTGGTACGGACGAGCTAGCTTTATTTGTATAGCTCCTATATGTGCCACCATTCGCTCCATAACCTATCGCCACTGCGCATGCGTCCGCGACCGAAAGTTCGAATCTTACTGTAAGGGGAATCTGGGAACCTACCTATATGCTGGTGAGTGTTCGGAGCGCAGCGATCGCTGACGTCGCTCGTAATTGTTGATCGATCGACGCATGCTGATCGTGCTAGCGGAGGCTTCGCTCGCCAGGGCCCACTGACAAGCAGAAGTGATTCCGTCCGTGAAATGTACAATCTCATCGCAATGTTTTAGTGACGTGCTGCATGCCACGCGCGTGATAGCTTCTTCGTCCCTGCTCGTAAACTGCTAGTGGGAAATATTGGAAGCGAGTTGCTCCCCGTGCACACGGGGTGGGGGTGGCGGTGGTGCCCCACCGATGTTTGTGTATAAGCTCAAGGGTGGGTGTAGGACCGTATAGGACTTATTATATAGTGTTCGAGTTTAGGCCTACGCAGTGCAGTCAATGCAAACAGCGAATGTGTCCGTTATAGGCAGGTGTTCGTTCTATAGAGGATGGGTTCATTGTCTAACTGCCACAAGGCACTCGGAAATGCCAAGAGTGTCCTTTATAGACAGGTGTCTGTTCTATAGATGTGTCCCCTAATATAAATTTTATTGTATATAGGTATATTACAAAAGTGTTGGAATATAATATGTTATCTGCTGTCGAAGTGTTATCAGGCCGGCCGCACTCGGTATTACGCACAATATTACGTTGCTAATACGAATCCCATCTTTATACTAATGAGTAGCAGAGGGAGAAATTGATCATGGGTGGGGTGAGAGCGTGCATGCATTGCCGTATGAGCACTGTGTGCACGTACGTGCGTGTGTACGTGTGCGCGTGTTTACGTGCGTGCGTGCGTGCGTGCGTGATTGCGTTTGTGGCGTATTTGCTCGCGTGATCAGTAAGTGACGTGCGAATTTGCTCTTCCTGAAGACATCACCTCCTAATCAATAGTGGATTAGCGCGGTCTTCGGCCGTAATTTCTACGCGATGATAATATTCTTAACGCGGCTAATTCCATTGGCAGGTCACGCGTCCTTGTGATTTTCTCTCCCTCTTCGATCGCGCGATTGGAGCGCCTCCCCCCCTCTCCGCCAATTCGGGGAGTAGACCGGTTTCAATTATTCGACTGTAATCGAATTTTGCAGATTCCGTGGATGTTCGTAAGAGATTTGCGCGCTCAATCTCACGCGATCGCCGCGCCACGTTCCTAATCTTATTTTGCTCGTCCGTGGTACGGGGTGGTCCAGGCGATACGTCTGGTGACTTCAATCGAATTTTAGCATCACCAACGACCAGCGCAGCTGCTCGTATTGATTCTACGTGTAAAGGGCGGGAGAGTATTCCGAACGTGTGGAATATGTGTGCGATTTTCGTTTTCTTTGCGCAGCGCATGTGATGTTTCTGTGATGTATACATGCGTGTTATCGCGTTAGCAGAAGTAGATTATACTATACGTCTAAGTATCGTGCTCTTGCTTTTAGTTACAAATGTAACATCGAAAAACGGATGAACGTAATTACTGAAAAACGAATGAAAGTCATTGAAGTACAGGACTTTAATATACTATAGTAACTACCGTATCCATATCTACATTATTTAAAGGGCAGCACTTGGTTACGGTACGTGACTACGTTGGTATTTCCATAAACAGTCATTTGCGATGGCAGAGTATTGACGGGAGGGGGTGGGGCAACCAGTTCTAGAGCTAGCTTGATCTAGTTCGGGTTGAAGTTGTGGCTGCCTGCAGGGCTGACTGATTAGCGCTCACAGTGCTGTATGTATGTGCCCTACGAGCGTCTGCGTTTCTCGGCTGTTACCAACGGCACACCAGTTGGTAGTTACGCACCTACCCTTGAGGAAAACTCATAGCAGCTTTTCTGCCCGGCGTAATAAAGACAGAAGGTGTGAGAAACTGTGCTAACGTGATAAGTGAAAGTGATAAGGGTTAAAGTGGCTGCACGTGATCTAATGCTAGGAAATGCACACACAAAAATTGTTCAGAGATACGTGCGTTCTACGATTGTGAAGCATTGCGTTTCCATTGCATTTCCCTTTCTCACCACCACTCCCGCTCCCACTCCTACATTTCCCTTTCTCACCCTCCTCGGTCCCTTCCCACACCCCCACTTCCATTTCCATGTTACCGGCCGTCCATTCTTCTCCTCCCACGCCCACGTCAACGTCACAGGCACTTGGACCGTTTCAATAATAAAATGATGGTTAATAAATACAACTTGTCAGTACTACTACTAGCCCTACCAGTAGGCCTACCAGTACCAGCAATAGTCTTAATGTTTGATATAACTTCACTTCAACACCGTCCAATACACCGCTGCAACACATAGCCCGCACGCCATTGTGCATGCACAGATACACAGTAGGTTAGAGACTCTGCTCGGGCGGTGATGTGTGCCTATTAAATTATTCATCCGAGCTACGCCGCGAATAGCTGCAGCCATCTGATAAGCGAACAGTTTCAAGATTGACTAGTACAATATTTATTCGTTGTGATTCGATTTTATAGTATCTGCCAATTCCATTGTTGCCCTTTTCCGCATATAGTCAAACCTGAGTATAAGGGTCACCTAAGTAAACCCCTAAAGGTTTCATCTGTATACACGTGACCGGTATATAGATGTGGTCTCACTCCATAACTGCCACCTAAGGGTAACGCCTGTCTTTTATACGCAGGTGTCCGCTCTATAGAGACGTTGGTTAGCCTTCGCTGAATGTGTATAGACGCGTACTCCATTTTCCGCAACCTGCACCTGAGTATGTCGCACCTGAGTATGTCGCACCTGAGTCGCCTTTTCCCACACCATCCTAATCGATATTACCCTCTGGCAGTGCTACAAGGTCAGAAATAAGTAAGGTAATGTGGCTGGTTCAATGTGTACTTCAGATAATAAAAAGCAAATAAACGCCTTTACGAGAAATGCATTTTCCTGCTCGGTGTGGTTTGTAAGCAACTCACGGTTCTGATGAGATAGAGGAGAAGAGACAAGGTCATGAGTTTTATCTGTACAAGTTTCTAATCAGGTCTAATTAGCCTTCGAAGTTTTTATTTTGTATCTTTATCAGAGTCAACCTCGCGGCTGGAACCAAGCTGTTAAACAAACCTCAAAAACTGGTTGTATACCAATCCTCCCGAAATTTCTAAACCAGTTTCTATTCCACGTATCCTCTGCATACGTTTCTGGGCAAGGAGATTTTAATGTAAAAAAATGAATTTTCTCGCCCTGAAGGCAATCTTCGAAAAGAAATATAGTCTGAACATTTGCTAATAGGTTGAAGTTCTTTCATTTCTCAAATAGCTTGTAGGTAGTACTCGTTTGTTGATATGACAAGAGTTTAAAAACCGGGATTTCAAAGGGGTTTCTCTCACGGAACCATAGCAAACATCTAATTTAAAACCCACAGCACAAGTCTTCCTCCCCCTCTAGATATAGCTGACACGTCACCGTGTGTGTACCTGGTTAGTATATGTTCCACAGCACGTGCGTGCCTGGAGAACGATCTGCGTGACGACTGGCGGTTCTCGCACCTCTGGGAAAGGAAATGAACCTAACAGCCGATTCTTTATGTCGTCTGGAATGCGTGAAAGGAGACCAGGCGGACGGGCAGGCGGACGGGCAGGCGGGCAGGGCAGGCAGGCAGGCATGCAGAGTTGCTGCAAGGTCTGTTTATCCGGCCGGCCGTCTGTAGCGATTTAAACAAATTGGCACCGGTGTCCCCGCTGTGGGAACTTGGCGATTTCTTTTCAGCGGCCCGTGCAAATAACTCGCTCCTTTATCTGTCCGGCCGCTTTATGTTCGGCGCCGATCGCTCGTGTCGGCATTGCGCGCGCGCATGAAAGCCGAAAGAGGGCTGTGCACGCTTGCGTACGTGCGCGCGTCGCGGTTGCACACCGGGAAAGACCCCCCTAGCGGCAGAATTCGCCGGGCTGGAAAACGAACCGTCTAGAATATGCGACCTCTTTCTCGTTCTTGCTCGGAGGGCGATATGTCATTAATCTTCGGGTCAGCCCAAAGGTGCGACAGGGAGAGCGGGGCCGAAGCTTTTAGGGCGGGGTTGGGTGCAAGTCGGGGCAGCTGCTTCTCCTATAATATGGTGAAGACTAAAGGAAATAATGAATCATAATTAAAGTAATCATAAAATCAGGGTAAATGATTGCGTATAGTTGTCCGTGAAACGTCCAGTCTCAGACACACCCCACAGCTCTATACACGTTGACAGGGAGTATTGGCTAACCATTGTCATTACTCGGTTGAGGCAAGAGATTTTGCCGTCTCCGCCTAGGAATTTTCCCAGGCCGCGGACCTGCGTTTATTGATAGGTCGTTTTAAAGGTGTGAGGGGTGAAGACTACAAAGGCTATGAGGAATGCGAGCAGTCAAGCTGTGTACAGTGAAACCTGTAGTAGCGCACAGCTCTATGTAACGTTTGGTAGTTTTACTGTGATACCACACATCTGTAGAACGCCCACCTGTCTCAAAGGGATACTTTTGGGGTGACATTGAATGACCCTTATATACAGATTTGAGCTGGTTTCTATTTTATATTCCCCCTACACATAATTAACGCCTTTTTCCCGCAATTCAACTGCACCTTATCGCAGACGATTACCTCTTGTCGCATGTTCTGATGAGTAAGACCACACTGGATGTTAGGCCTCGTGTAGTGCGCAGCCTTTGAGTGATTGGCAATAGCTGGTCCCGTGTAACCATACGATTCATACGCTGAATAACACGAACGTTGTCAAACAATGAAATAGGCGCTGTTAGAATTATTCCTGGATGCTGACGTGCGATGTTTAGGTTTTCAAAGTAGATTTTCCATTTTTACCGATCATGAAAACTCTCCATAGTTTAGCCCATTTTATTAGAGATAGCAAATGGTGTGATATATAATTCAATGTTCAGAGGTATTTGTTTATGCTAAACACGTAGTCACATCAAAACACACTAGTATGTTAATAATAAGTACTAGACACAGGAGGGCGAAAAACAAACTGCGCAGTCTTCGAGTCAGTCGTTCTCAAAAATTGCCAAGCTGGTATTACTCCTATGAATTCTGAACCATACCAATGTAGTATGTCTTTGATCAATTATTAGTTACAGTGTTGCATGAAACTAAATGTTGTTATTTAACTAATTTATTGATTTTTTTCTTCGATACATGATATGTTAGCTGAATAACGTGTTCAATGCTAATAATTTTTCTCTTTTTTCTTTCATGTGCTGCCATCTGCTGTGCGATATTGTCATCAATAGGTAAGTGAAACTACGATTCATTCGCTAATGGAATTCCTCGCTAATTATTCCTTT
The DNA here is from genome assembly GCF_000485595.1 of Priapulus caudatus. Taxonomy (NCBI): domain Eukaryota; kingdom Metazoa; phylum Priapulida; class Priapulimorpha; order Priapulimorphida; family Priapulidae; genus Priapulus; species Priapulus caudatus. The sequence continues at coordinate 257,194 of NW_014577184.1, read as the reverse complement.
CATTTAAGACATTTAAGCCAAAGATCTTTTAAATGTGATAAAACTTATCGCAGACTTAAGACTTTCCATCTCCACCTATTCATACATCTCGTTCGTAGCTGTGTTTAGGATCATCCTGGCAGCCAACAAACTGTGGTCGTGGCGCCATCTAGTGGAGAGTTGTGATAAAATCCCTAATAATAATAACTGTGGCTATAGTTCTTCAATTCATTGGTAGGTGGCAGCAACTGTCACTTTCTAAAAATCCAACCGGTTACTTCTGCAAGAGAGACTACTCTTCCTAAAAATCTCCACGGGGCATGCTAGCTATCACAGCATTTAATCTCCAATTACTACTTGATATCCTAAAGTGGTTAAATCTGAAAAATATCGTGACTTCGATTTAATAATATTATAATATGCACAGCAAGAACCGACTCTGCGGTCTAGGCGTGTTGGAACTCTTCATATCCACTCCATAATTAGATGTCTTAAACAATATTTTGTTCATAAAAATAAGCAACGCTAACAACAGTTTACCCTTGTTCATGCTTTGATATGTATCTGTAATTTTAGTAGGAAAAAAACAATTAGGATGACCAACACACGGTAGAATGCAGTAGAATTAAGTTGGAACAACCACCGACCTTTCAGGCGTAACCATCCATTGAGTGCAATAGCCTATGCATGCAAGTTCTGATACGTCTCTACTATATTTATTTTACCAAACGTAGGAGCGCGCAAAGAAAATACTTACCTCGAGCAAAACTGGTTGCTTTTCTGAAATAAAGGGAATTCCAATTAAGTTAGTATACAATCAAGTTTCTTTCTGCAATGTGATTATAGCCGGTTATGCTGCGGGAGGTTTTCTTCGTAAACGCTCACACTAAAACTATTTTATTGCATTGTTGGCCCACGTTTGCACTTCAATGATGCTAAAGATTCACCACTAAAACTATAAACAGTCAAAGAAAGCTCACATACGGATAGGACGTTGCTAGCCAGTTCCGTGATCAACTTCAGATTTTTGCGCGCAGGCAATAATAATAACTACATCGTTATTAACCAGTAAGACGCCGCTTATTTAATGAAGGCTGGAGCACAGCAAAGTGATGAGATTTTTATGGAAGAGTACTCGACGGGCATACATCTCGTTGCTTGGCATTCCACTCCCGTATGTAATTTCGCTCGTCTTGTCAGATTTTGTGATAATCTTGCCTGACAGCCTGCTCTGTGCCGACTGTAAGCCAGCATGCGCTGCCCTGTAGCTACAACATTCGCTAAAGCTAACAGCGTGATGCGGGTGGGAAATATTTTATACGCGGGGCGCTGATTGCAATCTGGACTCGGCGGTTGCGCGTAACCGTGTGAGAGGAAAAGTTATAAACATCGCTCCGGAATTTGCCATCAAGGCTGGGCATGCGAATTTGGCGAGACCGTAGACAGGCTATAAGACGTATATGTCGTGGTGGGGGTGCCATGGGGGAGCATATCGCGATGTAGACAGGATACGTGAAGAATGTCCGTAATCTCACAAGCTTACACACACACACGAGACCGCAGAGCCGGCCACTGCACGCAACGCACGCACGCACACACACACACACACAACCACACACACAGACACACACCACCACAGCACACACACGACACACATCACACATCACAATGCACACACACACACGACACACACACACACAACACAACACATCGAGCGCCACGAACGCCACGCAACACGAACGCACGCACGCACGCGCTGCGCTAGGCGTGCGTGCGTGCGTGCGTGTGTGTGTGTGTGTGTGTGTGTGTGTGGTGTATGTGTGTGTGTATCCGAGCGTGCGTGCGTACGTGTTTATCGCTGATGCTAATAATGTCATGTAACAAGTGTGTGGAAAGATTTCCGAGCCTTTTAGGGTGAAAAAATGTAATCATTATAGCGAATAAAACCCGTCGTGTAACAGCTGGCACTTTAGTTATACGTGACACGCCGAGGACCTGGGATAATCGTACACACTACATCCCAGACGTGTCATTTAAAAGATGATTGCTATGGTTTACGCGGTGTCGCTTTTGATGTTAAAGCGCGTAGACAAACCATCACAAGCAACAATTTCCGCACGCACAACACTGCTACACGTACACGCATACATACGTTACAAGCGCCCGCAGGGCGCGCGCACTCGTAATCTAAATAGCTTTTGTGACCATTCAGGTTATGTATTACTTTTCGCTCATTTGCTGGCCAATTAGAATATGGAATTGATTCCCTAGTCATGTTCGAAATTCAAACATTTCGTATTTTAAATTTCGAATGAGACTATATACTTCGGTACTTCGCACATGAAGACATGCTTTACGCTCAGTATAACTTCTGCCTCGTCATTCTAAAAATATTACCAAATGCCGCACAGAGACTAATAAAAAAAACAGTTGAATTTTGATGAGAAGGTGATAACAATTTTATTGCCGATTCCGGGACGTATTTCGAAAAGTGTGCAATTGGTCGTTGACCTAGTTGCAGTGCATTTCCCTTCCATCACGAAACTAATATAACGATAATTATGTCATTATGATCTTAGAATGTGTGTCACAGGCGAATCTCATAGTGCTGCGCTCGCAAACATTTACTTTTATAGTCGTTGTTATTTGCCGGTGAAATTGTACTAGTGAAATTATTGTGGCGGGAGAACCGTCTACTACTCTGCTTTATTACATGATGATTCTCGAATCATGACCAGATGAGGAGTAAGATCATCTTACCCCTGCATGTCGGCCGAGGTGTGTCGGGCGAAAGCCCGTTGTTGACCATGTACTCCCCAGTGGTTCCCCATTGACGTAATAATGTTTACCCGATTTTCATCGAGCAACATTTGAAAAGCAACGACTCGGTTCAGAGAATTAAGTTATATTTGCCAGTGTGTTTGTGCGTGGATAAAATCATGATTCTTGTCAGCGGATGCAACGCGATGGTACAATATAACTTATTTATGCGTTGGAGTTCTTTATCTGTACCGTAAAAATCGGCATCCATTAGTTTTCGGCCACTTATAGCGTTACGCGAGTAATGTGTAAAACGTTCTCTAGAGAGACTGGATTTGTTAGCTTTACTGTTATATTCTGGCAGTATGCGACCATTATAATAGCCGCCATGATTTCACTAGTCGAGAAATAAAAACACTGGTTCTGTTGATCTACGCGTGTACGTAATCTTTTTTTAACGCTTTGCTCAAATAATTCGGGAAATGAATTATTCTTAGCAGAAGAAGAAAAAAAATGTGCGTAGTACTCTCAAAGCGTTTACAAAGTTCAACGTCTTCTCTCTACATTTACCCAGGCCTTAGCTCGATAACAGCTGTTAACGCACGTAAACGTTTATTTACCCGAACTCCGCCCCCAAAAAACATGGCTCCACATAATTATATAAGCCGTTTTCACCTCGATAGACTGGTGATGCGTTGCCCCACACAGGTGATGTCTCCCCCTTCCTTTCATATAAGGTCAGATCTCGCACGGATTAGAAAAAAAACACGTTTAAGAATCAGACGCTGAAATAACGCTTAAAATGGCCGCCGCGAGTTTACCGATAATAAATGTCTAAGATGACAGCGCCGCTCTGACAACACCACTCTGCCTATACAATTCTATATGAACAACGCTCATCCGTGTTGAATACGGGCCATTGTCGGACACCGGTCGATCCGATTTCGCGCCTGTCGGGTAGCGGGAAGTGCGTGAACGTTTAAGCAGGGTGAATGCGAGGCTTGGAGAGGAGGTCGGGGGCGTTACTGACACGTCTACGATTACAATCTGTCATGGCGCTTAAACCCCGTCATCATCATACAGCGGGGTCGACCCCCTCTTGTCGCTCAACAAACGCACCGTCGTGTGTATAATATCCAACACAAGTTATTAGCCTCTGCATGAAGCTAGCCAGTCACCTGGTTGAAGGTTGTTGACTCTGCCGGATACGTATACACTCATCATATCTGTGTTAGCGGTCATAGTTATAGAAACACATTTAACACGTTTATCACATTTATGGAACGGACACCTGTCTATAAAGCGCAATCTTGTCTTTTCTTCTCAGTGGCAGTTGTACAGTGAAACCACCTGCTTAGAACGGACACTTGACGTTCCCTCTGAGTAATAGACGTTCCCTCTGAGTAGTAACTCTGAGTTTTCTCTTCGTGAAACCACCTGTATAGAAGGGACACCTGTCTATAAAGAAACACATTAGGGAGCTACCCTTGAGTAGGAGTTAAACAGTGAAACGAGTGTCTCTATACAAATGACACCTGCCTATTAAGTGCATTTTAAGCTTTCTCTTTAGTGACCCTTAGATTCCTTTTTGGATAGACTAGATAGATGCTTATTAAACTATCCACTGGCAACATTTAAATGGAGGCATCCAGCTAAGGTATTTTTTTGCTCGGTAAATGGCGCGTGTCCTTTAGCTGTACATTACGGTGGTTTCATGCATGCAGCACGAACCCGTGTGGGATGTGTTTTGTGCTGCCCACAGACACTATATGCACTCTGCTGAATTCACGGGTATCGTGTGAAAGCAAGGTGAATTACACAGGGTATCAGTCCGTCGTCTCATCTGACTTGATTAACCGTCAGTCTGTATTTTTCCACAAATGTATCCGCCCGGAGTAATTGACAGGTAGCTTTAGCCAATAATTTTTGCGATGGAGGTGTAGAAAACGCTGCCTAGTAATGAATTAAGGCTCGACCAGTCTACGCGTGGTTTTATGCTTACACGCCAAAACGTCGAAAGGTCCGGCGCTTAATTATTAAGTGCCGGACCTTTCGACGTTTTGGCGTGTAAGCATAAAACCACGCGTAGACTGGTCGAGCCTATTGCAGCAACAATATTTGAAGAGGTCATGGTTATCTCACTCAATCAAACATATAGAATAATTATATAAACCTTATCGCGCCTATGCACTAGCATCCGCTATACGAATTTTGTTCTGAATCAGTAGTTGATGACGAACGTATATAATTACTAGTAGTTTCCATTTGTTCGTTTTTGCTGCTCGACTGAGTGTGCTAGTTATACCTGAATAAACCTCAAAGCTTTCTTTAGCAGAGCCTGAGAGAAGATTGCTGCCCAGGCATATATGTCAATATTTACTATAGCCGTTCTCAACAACCCACACAACCCACATCGACAAGCGCGGTGTGTCACACTGAAAGCTTTAGCAAATGTGGCAAAACGCTCTTCACCCATTACGAACTGGTTCTTGTTGATTGCGAAGCAAAAAACGCGATGTGAACTTATTTTATATCTTGCCCGACACGAATGTTCTGGGGGCACCAGCACAGGCACTTTGGCCATTCGAATAATGCAAAATCGCACATCCGTGTGCAGTAGATACACGGAAGATGGACGTGAGTATTAGCCTTAGCCATCCATAGCAAGTAGTATTGCGAGTAAGATAATAATTAAGATAATTTGTATCATTATTATAATTTCTGGAAAGAGGCAAGCAGATAATTTTATATAAGTATGATAATTATAAGAAGACAATTTCGTAATGTTTGGACATTTTCAGTAACATCTAGTCATACCAGGTGGTATTTACTAATATTTTTGTAACGAGATATTCGTTTTCGTAGACGTAAGACCATTGCACGACGATCACGTTAACTAGCCAGTAAGATCTACAGGTTTCTCTAATCCACGTCTACGAGTATACCACTGCAACCTCGCGATTTATTACTTAATGGGTTTCTTTGATCGGAGGCGCGAGTCGCTATACTAATCACCAGGAGCTGTAACTGTAGCCAAATCTGTCTGCCAGCTGACATGCATAATTAGCGGCATGAGAGGCTGATGATAATGAAGCTTCTGGTGATTAGTATTGGTGATCAACTGTTGAAAGGCGGTCGCGTTTTATTCTATCGACGCAACTAACGAAGACGGCGACGACGACAATGAACCAGTTTGCGCCCGTCGGCGGCGTGCGCCATCTTGTTTTGCGCGCTCGGTAACATGCGCCCGATATGCTTTCTTTTGCTTCGGAGAAGAGAGAGAGAGAGAGAGAGAGAGAGAGAGAGAGAGAGAGAGAGCGGGTTAAGGAAATGAGAAGAAAGGCCATCAGTCATTATAGCAACTTGCTGCTAGCTGGCGCGTGACCTTCTACACACACACGCGCACGCGACAGCAACAACACACACACACACACACACACACGCCACACTACACACACCACACACAACACCACAACCCCACCACACCAACACATACATACACCCACACACACATATAACATGACATACGAGGGCACGCACGCACGCACGCACACACACACAACACACCCACACACACACGCACACACACAGTAAATAACACACCACACCAACATATACATACATACGCACGCACGCACGGGTCACGCACACACACACACACAACACGACATCACACACAACACACACGCACACACAACACACGCACACGCACACAACCACACACACACACACACACACACACACAACACACACACACACACATCGCACCACGCACAAACACACGATCATTCGTGCGTGCATGTACTTATACCACTATAGAGATGTACATATTATAGCTCCACACACTATGCACCTGTGTGGCGTATCGAACGTATGGCACTCTAAACGCACACACCTAAACGCAGTGCCAACTATAATTCTCGTGTAATCTCTCCGATTTTGCTCCCCGCAAATCCCATAAATATTTTGCACAAAAGCGGGCCGTGTCTCTGGGTGCAGTGCAGAAGGTCATGTCATTTCATGTCAAGTCCTATCATGTCCTATAATAGTTTCTACCTGTATTCACGCGGACAGAAACCTTCCTAAGAAATAGATTCGGTATGCGAAAATGCGTATGTCGCGTGCGGGGATCATCTGTTGGGTATACGCGCGTGGCCTTGCCTATAAAATATAGAGATATCTTCGTGACCCTCATTGACGGAGCTTGCAGGCACGGGCGCGTGGACCTTTCCAATGCAAAAGTAAAGACAGCAATAGCTGGCATATGCGACTCACATTTACTGTCGAAAGTGTTAATGTTATTGTATCGCCTAATAATTCTACTTCAACGCTATTCAAATGTTCATCTATTACACTCAGCGCCACCGCATACTCGTCACTGTTCACTGACGCACAAGATATGGGAGAAATAGAGTAGCATTTGAACAGCACGTAGACCTGGGGGACATTCCAGTAACAAAATGAAAACGTTAATAAATACGATTTGTATAGTCTACGGTTTTAATGGTTATGTACGCTATGTCGCGTATAATAACTTTACTTCCTCCTATTATAACTCCTCTATTACATTTAACCCCGCAGGAGATACACACGAGCGTTTGAACAGCGTCTGCGTAGAATTATGAGGCGATATGAAGTATATGAACATGAAAACTTAAAGCAGGCAACACAATTCGTATTTATTTGCCATCCCTCTTGTGTTTGGAACGTGCACCGACAGGTGCCTGCTTGTGGTTGTCGTAACTCGAAGCGTAATCTCTTTGCGGTTCTTTCTGGCCGCAGTGATGTTAGTTTGTTCGGACAGGCGATACAGTCTAGCCGTATCACGGTGATACTGATGCGCGTTTTACTAGCAGGTTACTGCGACGTGTTACTAGCAGACGCGCTATAGGAATTTTTCGCATGATGGGAACGAGGATTGAGCGACCTTCGCTGAAAATCTCTTTCGTGACCTTCGACTTTCGGGCTCTGGTGATGTCTGTGTATAGCAGCGTCGAGCCCAGCTCCCACGGGAGTGCGGCCCTCTGGTTCATGCTCTCCGTTACATCCTCTCCGTTACATGTTCACAAACACACACACACAAACACACACACACACACACTACACACGCACACGCGACGCACGTGCATCACGCGCTACGTCGCAGACAAGCGTGCATAAAACACATCGCGGGTCAGCGATCGCTGGCTCGTTAGTACGCAGCTGCCAGATCGTTAAACAACTTTACTTCGCCAGCTTTTGATATTAGCATCACTGTGAGGCTGCGAGATGGAGGCAGACAATAGCCGACGATACAACAGCTGCTGGAGTGTTCCCCCCGCGGGTCGATAACCTCATAAAACTCGCATCGGGGCGAGCCAGTGCTCTCTGTTGTCCCTGCTTCCGTACCGGACCGCTTCTCGCAACAAACGTCACTGGTATTTTTTCCGATTTTTTGGCAGGTTCTTTCTTTTTTTGCGGAGTGAAACGTATTCTTTTGTCGGGTCGCGGGGATTGGAGGTGTATAAAGAGCAGCGATAGGTCTTTCACGGGTGTAGGTGACCCGATAGCGCTGGTTGGTGACGTGGTGGACGACGCTGGTGACAATTTAGCTCTGTCGCGCGCTGCGTTTCGTGTGACAGACAGACAGGCCTAGCAGTCCTGATGTTCCGATCAAAGGTACGCAGGTTCTTCACACTTGTAGTTATACGCTGTTAATTGTGTCTATATGTCAATCAATGGTATGCCGGCTTGTCTAACTTGTAACTTCGTATGATGCCGCCTCTGCGTCAAATAGTTAGATGACACTCGAGCTTTTGGGACTTTAAAGCCGACGGTTCGCATCTCAGTGAGAGTTGTTCGATCCGTAATGCGTCGTGAGTGTGTATAAATAAATGCATGATGCCGTGCCGTTCGCGGTCGAATCAACGAGGAAGCCTTGTAGCCGGGTGATGCTATCATCATCCGGTCAAGGTCGCTGCAGAGGTCACGTTATATACGTTCGGTTCATTATTCCCGCGCCGTTATTCTCCGCATGCGCGAATTCTCTTCGCTCACACCATGTACTATACCTGCTAGCGCTTATCCGACAATATCCGGACTGATACCTGCTAGGCCTTATTCGGCATTATCCGGAATCATATCTGCTAGCGCTTATCAGGCACTATCCGGACTGATACCTGCTAGCTGTTACCCGGCAATATCCGGACAGATACCTGCTAGGGTTTATCCGGCACTATTCGGAATAATATCTGCTAGCGTTTATCTGGCACTATCCGGACTGATACCTGCAAGCACTTATCATGCACTATCCGGACTGATCCATTGTCGGTAAGATCGTGCACCGAGAGAAGGGATGAGTGTCGGTAGATCGCATTCTGGTAGATTATTAAGCCGTGAGTTTAAAGAGCAATAACGAGGAGAGGGACAGCAAGAAAGGCTAGCGAGCGGGGGAGGACGATGGACGAGACAGATAAGGGAGAGAGCGAGAGAGGAAAGAACGGGGAGAAAGAGAAAGAGAGAGAGAGAGAGAGAGAGAGAGAGAGAGCGAATGAGACAGAGAGGGAAGAGAGCAAATGAGACAGAGAGAGCGGGGGAATGGGAGAAAGAGAGAGAAAGAAACAAAAAAGGGGAGAGAATGCGCACAGAAAAGAATGAGAGGCAGAGAGTTGGGGAGATAGAGAGAACGAAACGCACGCACACACAAACACGCAGGCGCGCGCGCACACACGCACACGGAGAGAGAGAGAGAGTCTGATTAGGGAGCGCGGTAGAGAAAAGAGAGAGAAGGGGCAGAGAAGGAGGGCGGGAAAAAGAGAGAGAGAGAGAGAGAGAGAGAGAAAGGTTGGGGCGTGGGTCGCACACACGCACCCTGACTGCGTTGAGTGTCCTTAATTATAGCGCGCGGCAGGCTGTAAACGACTTTCAAGGACACGCGAGAAAGACGTGAAGCACTCGTGAGGCGAGAGAAAGAGCGAGAGAGAGAGAGAGAGAGAGAGAGAGGGGGAACTAGAGGGGCAAAAACGCCCGTGCAGCAGACGTGCGTTTTCGTTACACCATGCGAAATTTACTTCCTCGCCGCGTCGGCACAGGTACGGCTTTGTCTTCAACACCGCCGTGTAGGTGGTGGGCCCAGTCCCGTAGCAAACATTGAACCCATTTCGGGTTTTAATTAGACGGGAGAGCGGTGACACAGTGTATACACCACGAGCTCGGATTACGTGTGATTTCTTAGGCTATTTTAATTAATTGTTTGGGTTAACGTGAAGAAAAATTAAGGGGAGGGCGGATTAAAATAGTGGTAGTGTGTAGAGAAAGATTGGGGTCGTAGCAAGTAACAGACAAAACTCCCACCTCGTTCTGAGATGGTGGCATTGCTAAATATAGTCAAGCCTGTGTTAGCGGATATCGCTATAAAAGGACACCCTTTCTATAACGGACAGGCGTTTTTTAAAAGATACTATCGACGTTTTTCTTGAGTGACAGTTGAACAGTGAAACTATCTCTATAGAACGGATACCTGTCTGTAAGGAACACTTTTGACGTTCGCTGAAAGCTGTCCAGAGAAAAGTCGAAAAGTAGACCCTTCCTTCATCGCTCCTTTTTTTCTACCCTTTTCCTTCTATTTCCATGCGTGTCCTTTATCCCCGCCCTTCTCTAGCTTTATTTCGCTATATATATATATATATATATCAGAAGTAGATAATAGGGAAGGAGTGTGACTTAAAACAATAAACAAGGGAAATTCGTCATTTACTAGCCTTAGAATACTTACTATTTACTACGCGTAACTCAACCAACTTAAGCTCAAATCGTACACAGTACATTCGCCTAGCATCGTGCGAAATCGTTTCCTCGTATACACCAGCAATCTGGAGATACAGACTAAAACGTACGACACGATTCTCCATTCTGTTGCCAGCAAACCGAATGTATAAACCGCCTAACTTGAAACAAAAGGCAGCTACTAACGACTCTTGCGCAGTCTTGCGCCCTCGGCGATGCGGTGTGGTTCGCTGGGAGATTGGATATCGACGCAAGACTCGGCGAGCTAATCTGTGACCTAGCTGCCTTTTGTTTCAAGTTAGGCGATTCTCCAATATGACACCACCAGTTTACCTGAAAATGGTATGTGTTCTTAAAAAAAGTGCTTTGAATACGACACGGTTTCACGCAGTTTTCCCAAACTTTTGCATCTAGGCGGCCAAACTTTGTTATCGGATTAGTGTTCTATTGTCTCTGACAGCTGGGGGCTCTTGGGAATATTAGGTAAGCACAGTAACAGCACTTGTTTCGCTTCCTTATCATCAGGAACACGATGGCAACACAGCTAAAATCAGCTGCTAGCTCGCCGTGAGCACACATTTATTTTTAGCACGCTGGAAACGCAATACACACTGAATACAATTCGGTGCCTAATATCCCCAACAGCCCCCAGCGGGACGCTGTCAGAGACAATAGAACTCTCATCCGATTACAAAGTTTGGCCGCCTAGATGCAAAAGTTTGGGAAAACTGTGTGAAACCGTGTCGTATTCAAAGCACTTTTTTGAAGAACACATACGATTTTCAGGTAAACTGGTGATGTCATATGATTAAGGGAAAATCCGAGACGAAAACAAGGTAAAGTTTGAATATATTTATTCACATATTGATAGAATAAATTTAAGTTGAAAACTACGCAAAACGCTCTTAAAACAGTGTCATACTCTTCTCCCATTATGCACTCTTGATATATATATATATTATCAAGAGCTAATAATACCTTGGTATTATTAGGTATTAGTATTATCATTAGCTATTATTAACTCTTGATTATGTGATGTGAAAATTTCACAAGAAAATGCTCAATTTCATTATGTAATTTAGTATGAATATGTCTTTTTACTTTGAATGACGAATAACACATTAATTTGCGATGAATGTTTTCTTACAGAATTGCCCCCTCCCTTCCATTAAACTGCTCCGGCTTAAGGCTAAAAGCTATTACTGACTAAAATTTTCATCATTGACTAGAGCCGCTTTTATTGACTAATTTGCGTCATTAAATTTAAGTAACTTCCTGGGTAGTGAATGCCCTTGGAACGAATTTTTTTTCCTTCATAAAACCAGCAAGGTCATGCATTTTATGACACTAGAAGTTTGGACTGTAAAAGTGCATTCGACGAGTCTTCAAGGTCTCTGCGTATACGTTGTTTCGTCGCGCTTCGCCAGTGACATCTTTAGCTCCTATTGCCAAAAGGACACGGGCTTCTGAATCTTGTGGCCTACAAAAAGTGTGCAACTCGATTTGAGAGGAACCGCGCGAATTGTGTGAAAAAAGTGGCGATGGTGATAGATAATGATGCGCCATCTCACGAATCTAGGTTGCTTCATCAGTCACGAGAAGTCACACAAAGAGAAAGTGCTTTGAAGATAAATGGCGTGATAGGAGGAAAGGGGTGATCGCAGTGAGAGTGAAAGCGAAAGGCTGACAAATGTCGAGATAGAGATCGAAGAGAACGAAACAACGAGAAAGCGAGAAAGGGGGTATTCGCACGCGTGAGTGCGGCTATGCGTGCGTACGTCCTTGCATGCGTGCGTGTGTGTGGGTGTGCGTGCGTACGTGCGTGCGTGTGGGTGTGCGTGCGTGCGTACGTGCGTGCGTACTGATCTAGGAAGAGCGAGAGTGACTGGCGTAGAGACACAGCAGCCAAAGCACACAGAAGGAGCGCATCGCATATACGGCACACGCACGCACGCACGTACGCACTCACTCACGCGCACACACATTAGCACGCACGCACGCACATACGCACACACACGCACTCACACAACCTTCCTCGCTCTGCTCATACCACTGTTCTGCACCAAGTCTCTTTACGCATGCCTGCTTGTTCGCTGGCTTGCTTGCTTGCTTGCTTGCTTGCTTGCTTGCCCCTGCGTGCATCCTGAAGAAGATATTTGTTCTGCAAATACCCACTGAACGCGTCCACCAACTAAACCATTTCAAAAACCGTTTCGCGCAACAATATTTGGATTTCGGCGACCAGGAAGAGCGCAAACTACATCGTTCTGTGTTCCTCGTCATTGTCAGATCGAGCCATTGTTCGCGGTCGTGTATCGTGGGGGTAGTTTCGGCTCGCCGTGTTGTTTTGCTGGCCAGGTACGTAAGGGGGATGTTTTCATGTACGTGACAATGACCGTCAGTCGCTGATGGGAGATTATATGGTGTTACACCTCCCGGTAGCCGACTGCTATTACATTGAGTATGTGTGTGTGTGTGTGTGTGTGTGTGTGTGTGTGTGTGTGTGTGTGTGTGTGTGTGCAGGTTTCTTCACACTGTAGTTACGCTGTTAATTGTGTCTATATGTCAATCAATTGGTATCCGGCTTGTCTAACTTGTAACTCGTATGATGCCCGCCTCTGGTCAAATAGTTAGATGACACTTCGAGTTTTGGACTTTAAAGCGCGACGGTTCGCATCTCTCAGTGAGAGTTGTTCGATCCGTAATGCGTCGTGAGTGTGAATAAATAAATGCATTGCCTGCGTGCGTTCGCCGGTCGAATCAACGAGAAGCCTTGTCGCGGGTGATGCTATCGTCATCCGTCAAGGTCGCTGCAGAGGTCACGCTTAATACGTGCGGTTCATTATCCCGCGCCGTTTATTCTCCGCATGCGCGAATTCTCTCGCTCACACCATGTTATACCTGCTAGCGCTTATCCGACATATCCGGACTGATACCTGCTAGGCCTTATTCGGCATTATCCGGAATCATATCTGCTAGCGCTTATCAGGCACTATCCGGACTGATATCTGCTGGCGTTTCCGACGCTATCCGGACTGATAAATCCTAGGGTTTATCCGGCACTATTCGGAATGATATCTGCTAGCGTTTATCTGGCACTATCCGGACTGATACCTGCTAGCACTTATCAGGCACTATCCGGACTGATATACCTGCTAGCACTTATCAGGCACTATCCGGACTGATATCTGCTAGAGCTTATCACGCACTATTCGGAATGATATCTGCTAGCGTTTATCCGGAGCAGTATTTATCCTGCTCCGTTATCACGCCGTCCCCGTTACCGACCCCCACCCCCAGCGCGCAGGACGCGCCCTTCCTATAATCCCTTCCTGTAACGACTGTTATTTTTGTGACCTGCGTCATCACACGAAAACGAGGCTAAGCTTGGCATTAGAAACAATAATGGCTGCGTGCGGTTCCGAATTGGCGGAAGACGATTCATTTACCCGACGCTAGTTTCTCGTCCCGTTAGATACCTTGATAAAACCGCCAGTGCGAGCTCATGTAAATCACATATGACAAGGGCTTCAGGTACATTACCTATCACTACCACTACCCGCCCATTACCGCCTTCTCCAGAATTCATCCATTCAATCCTTCCACTCCGTCCTTGGGCCTAGACCCAGTCTCCAGACGCTATCTGTGCTTATCAGAGGTCAGGCCGTCGTTCCAGTCTTCCCGTCTTACCAGCAAGAACCTGTTGAGAGCGATGACGTGCAAGGATAACTGGATGGATGGCGACCCCCCCCGGGGGGGGGGTCACTGAACGGATAGCTCAATGCGGCCGCG
>NW_014577184.1:225795-240625 GCF_000485595.1 Priapulus caudatus | reverse complement strand
GGTGTGGCTGTGTGGGGGGTGTATGGTAAGTGCATTTCCGTTTTAATGGTCAATTCGCACGCGTATTTTACGCTCGAATAATCGTATTTTGGCATTCGACAAAGTAACGCGAATAAATGATATATAACGATGGAAAGCGACATAAGAAAACGCACAAAGGTAAACATGGTGAATCACGCGGCGACGATAATTAATCGCTAATGTGGATCGCGCCCAATTGTTTTTCTCCGCAAACGTGCTGTTGCAGCTCAGTCTCTTTGCGGCTCGCTCGAAATCCAGTCAGAAAGCGGAACAAAGAGCTTGGGGTGTCGTCAGTATTCAATAGTAAATTAGTAAGGGGCATAAATCGTTTGGTGGGCAGTAATGGAGTTTTCCGAACAACACTTTATCTTTGAACAGCGATCTTGCCACAATGATGATAACTGACCTGCGTCACAATTGCAGCTATCCGCCCGGAGCGGCCGACATTCTGGTAGAGCTCTAGCCAGGAAACGTTGCTGATAGGTAGACTTTAAAAACGCTGCATAGTAAGCGAAGTTTCCGCAAATCCACATCTGCGTGACAAAACACGTGTAAACTCGTTGGCGTGTGACGCGACTATAGCACCATACTCCAACAAAGACGCGGTGTGCGTTATTCGTCGCTCAGAACGGGAACTAGGCAACAACACACGGCTAAATCAGATACCATGCGAGTCGGAGTAAAACTTATGTTCGGTGAGATCACACACACACACACACCACACACCACACAATCACATCACGACACACAAACGACACACACATACAGCACACACCACACACGCACGGCGCAACACACACAACCACATCACGCGCACGCACACCTGATCACACACACACACACCCACACAACTACACCATGGCACAACACACACACAGTGCACTCAGACACGCGCACGCACAGACAGCAGCACACCGCTAACGTCGCGCGTCGCATGCATACCCGACACGCGCGCAGGCACAGGCATTAACACCCCACATCACACACACACACACGCCATGCACACACACACACACAACACACACACACACACACACACATCGCCACACACACACACATCACACATACATCACGGCCACACAGCACACACCACACACGCACACACACTTACACCACTCACAACACAAGCACACACACACACACAGCATCACCACACAGCACACACACACCACACAGAACAAACATGGCCGTAGTAAAGAACGTGGATCGGGGAGTTAGACGCAAGTGACGATGCTTATAGAATGTGTTTTCTCCAAGAAGCCGTGCCGCCCGCCCGGGCCGACGCTGCCATCACGCTAAGAGAGCAACTAGACTGATTAAAACAGCTATACAACGGCACTCAACTCCAATGCACTATCCTAACAGCAGCGAAGAATTTATATCTGCGACGGCCATTCATTATTTAGAGGTTATCGTTTCCGGCGCAGTGTTCCAACATACCAGCTTAAAAGTGTTGTCACTCGTCTAGGTAATGGTCTTTTTAACCACGAGTCGCTGAAGCGGTAGCGAAAATATAAACTAGACTCCGGCTGGCCGTATTATCGGCAAGGACGCAGCTTTATTTGCGATTAATCGCCTTGGCGAATATCGGAGCGATCGGGCAAGTAAAAAACTGGCAGTAAAAAAGAAGCGACGGGCTTGCGGGGCCGACTCGTGGCGCCAGAGTAGTAAAAGACATATATGGTTTTAGGTGACAGCAACTGACCAGGCGTGATCCATGTTTGCTAACTGGAAGGTTAAAGGCAGCACGTATTCGCGCTTTATCTACACGGGCACGAGCGAGCTATTTGTGCTATCATTATAAATAGTAAGGATATTATACTGCTTTAATAATAGGCTAAGATATTATTAAGACTGCTAGTATCGTATATATATTATATATATATATATATATAATATAATAATATAATATATATATGGCCAAGAGTAGAATAAATAAGCACAAGAGTTAGCACACCCGATATGCCCGCATTTTCAGCTGCAGGCGATTTATTTCAATGCAAATTTGGGGCGGCACACATAAATAGCAAGATGTATGCGAGTATTGCGCTCAGCTTATTTATAAGATCGCACTAATAACAATCCATGGGCACAGCTTCGGATAGCGATAAATTTCGGGTTAGTCATATAATCTTGGGCTCAGCGATTGGCATAGTTAAATCGTAATAACTTGCTATCTGCAGGCCTGTGAATTGCCGGGGCACTCTTTACCGAACACGTCTATTGTGTAATGAGGAATGTTACAATCTCTCCAAAAATTTGTAAGCTATAGTGGGCGGCAATATATAGCCAAAAGAACACGCCGACATCTGTACCATATAGATATCAGCTCGTGCACGTCAGCTGTTTTACAGACATCGTTTTCATCGTGATCTGTTCTCCCTGCTGTCACACCTGTCAACGTCGAAATTTCGCTCCCCACGCTCTGTGCGCACACTCGCTGCACCGATAAATCAGCCATTAAAAACTTATTAGGGGGGAAAATGAGCCTTGTTAGACCGTAACCTGCGGGTAGAGACGATGCATCGGTCCCGGGAGTTCCGTAAGCGTGACACCTGGACATGTCGGGACCTGCATCGTTTGGCATGTGATTTAGCGATCACCCCTCAGCGATACTCACGCGCCTCGCCCCCATGGTTGTATAGCATATAATTATATCAGGAGTGGATAATAGAGATCTCTATTATCCACTCCTGATTATATGGTATTGTACAGAATATATTATGTGATTATGTTTTATTGTATGGAATCATTTTCGTATGAGTGTGTTTTATTGTATAGAATCATTTATGTATGATTATGTTTTATGGCTGTTGCTGCGCGTTCTCGCTACTTGATTTTGACGTGTGTCTAGTGTGCAGTCGACGCTCTATACGAGAGTCATTCAAATGAAAGCACACAATTATCATTTATAGAATTAGATATCCGTTTTATGAAGATGTCTTCACTGTACGGCTGCTACTCAGAATAAATCCCAAAACCAAGCTTTATAGACAGGTGTCCGGTCAAAGGAGGTGACCGCTAACGTAGGTTTGGATGTATTCAACACGAACCCTAATAAACATTCCTTCTCTCTGTTTGCGCTACATAAGTTACCACTGTTCCCATTTTGATATTATCGTCTAATCTCGAACATATCCTATTGTTGTCTTGAATTTAAATGCAATCTTTATTCGGCGCTTCACAAACACGCGGACGCACGCACGAGTTGCAACAGGTGCGCATGCACGTGTTTATTGTGAGAGTTCGGCACGAACAGAAATATGTGCATAATCGAATGTTTGCTGCTGGTAGGAGTTCTTGGTGTTAACGCACGTACTCACACGGAGGTACGTGTGCTAACACAACACACGCACGCAAACATGCGAGCTCATGTATACGCAACCTTCCCCCTCCCCACACACGCACGCACACACGTACATACGCACACACGCACGCACGCACGTACGCACACACGTACGCACGCACGTACGCACGCACGCACGCACGTACGCACGTACACAACCACACACACGCGCACACACGCGCATACACGCACGTACGCACGCACGCACACACACACGCGCGCGCGCGCAAGCTATAGTATATTTTCTGCTCGGAAAGCTGTTAATATCTTTATTACTGCAAATGATTTCAATGAAATGTCCAATTATCCACCTGCTGAAGAATATAACAGGCTAGTTATTTTTTTGATAATAAACATTTACAAATCCGTTGAATCAGCCTTCCCATAGACGGCAGCAGCCGAGGAAATAAAAATTACACGTCATTATGAGACTTTTGTGTCAAAGTGAAAGCCGCTTAAGCTCTACCTACATGTCCGCACTGCGGCAACCCGGAATGGAATGGCCACATGTCCGCGAACCCACCGCTGAAAGGAAAACTAACCGGGAAATAAAACCAATCTCGTCACGCGGCAATAAGGAAACTTTTGCCTTTTCGACATGCGGTTGGCTATTGCCGATTTCAGTTCTTTTTCAGCAGTTTGTGCAAATAGCTAGGGCTAAGTGGTCAAGGCATGCACCCGGCCACCGCACAATGCCGGCCATTATCATCTGGGCTCCAAAACAGACGGGTGAACAACCCCCAAAAGGGAACTAATACCACGTGGTTAGACTGTCGCACGCCCTTCCGGCCTAAGCGATGTTTACCCGCGATTTCGAGCGGGCGGTGATCATCTGCGCGCGCCAGCCACTCTCTCTTTCTCACTTTGTCGAGATCAGGTGTGCTCAGGTGTGTAAATCGTGGTGCTGGAACCTCCGCGCTTACACCATCGCAACCGTCTCCAGTCGAGTACTGCGCGTTGCGGCAGCGCGTATACGTGCGTACCTGTCTACCAGTAGTCGCTATCCGTCACGCAACCGTGACTCGCTCTCTCGCGCTCTCTCTCCACTCCGGCCGCTGGCGTTCTCACACTGCTTGCACGTACTGTGTTCGTTCGCATTGCATGCCAGCTCACAGGTGACGAGTCGCTCGGTAGTGAGTCCGCGAGCGCCTTTGACGCTGTTCAGAGTGAGTTCATTCTGGAAGCGAGTGTTGAAGCACGCTGAAGAGCGGACAGTTCGTCGTCGTTCGCGTGTCGCTACGTGTGAAAGGTCTGTTCGTTGACGGTTCGTAGATCGTCAGCGGTGCAAGTCGCTGGGTGTGCGCGTGCGATTCCACGAACACGCAGATAACGGCAGAAGCAGAGGAGGAGGAAGAGGTAGGAGAGGGAGAGAAGAAAAGAAGAGGAGGGGTGGCGGAAGAAGAAGAAGAAGAAGAAGAAGAAGACGAAGAGAAAGTAAAAGTAGAAACGTGAAGAGTCGCACCGACGGGTCAGAGTTGCAGAAAGTTGCAGTGCGTCGCGGGAATTGCTGAGAGTTGCAGAGAGTTGCCGCGGTTAGGAACGCTTCACCAAACTCCCCTCAACTTACCCCGTCGTGACTACCTGTCTGTCTGTCTGTCCGTCTGTCCGTCTATCTGTCTGTCTGCCTGTCCGTCTATCTATCTGTCTGTCTATATGTCTGTCTGCCGATCTGTCTGTCTGTCTGACTGCCAGTTGGTGTTCCGCTTTGCTCACTGTGTGCGCTGTTACCGTATGCCCGACGGATTGCTGCCGATGGTATTGTGTTAAACATCGGATCAACGCTATTGTTTGAAGGGTTTTTTCGCGCTCTCGCTCTTCGATAAACGATCCGCCAGCGAAGCGTAGTCGAACGGACGCGACTTCCGAGTTGGCGCGGACACAATCGCTTGACGGATGAGCTACGCTCTACAAACTGCCAGCGTCAATGTCGTCGGAGAAGTGAAATGATCGCGGCCGAACGACAATAGCCCGTGCCTTGTCGTGCCGTGCTGTGTGTGCGTGCGCCAGAGGCGCTTAATTTTTTTGGTGCTCGCGACAATACGTTTCGCGCTATACCGTCGTGTTGCGCAGTTGTGTGGTAGGCTATACCTTACGGTTTTGTGAGCTTGTATGTGAGCTCGATATACGTGCTATACGGGGTACGCGTGCCTTGTGTGGGCGGTGAGATAGCCACGTGTCGGCGATCAGTGTGAACTATAGTGACGGTGACGAAGCAAACCTGAGATCGCTAGCGATCAAACTTTCCCGTTTGCGTCCGGTGACGCAGCGAGAAGGGGAAAAACAGAGAGATCGAGGAGACACACACACAGATAGAGATAATTATAATTTGGAAGGAGGACATCTCGGACGGGCGCAGAGAAATTCCAGCACGGGCCGTGGTAGAATTGTGATTGCGTTTGGACCATCTACGCGTATTACAATCCTTGGAATCACTTGAGATCGCAGCCTCCAGCTGCACTGCAACATCCACTGCCCCAGCATCAGGATGATGCTGTGTACCTGCATGTACCACGTGCATGGCTATCATCCGGCCATGCATTTCCGAACCGTAAGTAAAAGCTTCGTTACATGTATATACTTGAATGTATACATGCACACGCACGCACGCGCCCGCAAGCACACACACACGCGCGCGCTCGCTCACGTACACACATGCGCACGCACATGCACACATACACACATGCGCATTAACATGCACACATACACACATGTACACACACACATAAGCACACACATAAGCACACGCGCACGCGCAATGCAATGATCCACTCGTTCGGACAACGTCGCATGTGGTGGATGCGTTGAAAAGAACGCGTAAAAAACTATTTTATCGGTTGTTAGAAACGGGTAAACACGCGCGTAAGCAAGAGTAAGGTAATAACATTGTAAAATTGTATTGTCCGCACAATCGAATTGCGAATTTAAAACTAACTACTTCTGGCGTAGGCTAGTAGTGAGTTATTGAGTAAGCTGGCAATAAGGAAGGAAAGAACCTAGTGGGTGAAGGCTAGAGTACGTTGAGAAATGATAGACAGTAGGGGGAAAGATAGAGGAGGGGAGAACATAGAGGAGATGTAGGGTGCGAGGAACGGGCGAACATGAAACTTAGCTGGTAGTGTATCGTGAACTATTGCGCACCACAATTCACTCTCTTCGTTGTTATACAGACAGAGTTCGCCGTCATTCGAAATATGCTACGGGGGGATTACGCGCTCCGCCCGCGCGTGTAAAAGCTGTCTGCGGTGTCGCTGATGTAAATAGCACTGACGGCAGTAGCAACAACAGCGCGACTTCGACGATAGATTCACGATAACGTCGGCTGGTGGGATTTTGCATGTTTGCGGAGGATTTTAGCATCGTCGGCGTGATAACATCGGACCGTCGTCCGCGAGAGAGTTAAAAGTTCCCCCTTTGATGTGGTTTTCCGGTTCATTCCATCGTCCTCTGTCGTCCACGCGTACAGATGCTATAGCTCGGACTGCAATAACCTGCCACGGTGGAAGGGATCGTAGCATGCTAAGCTGCGCTTCTTTGTGTCGACCGACCCCTCGACTGTTTGCGAAAAATAAAGCTCAGCTTTCATCTATAAGGCGTACAGCAAGCAAAATTAAATGTTCGCTAAGCTCTAGCGCGAACCTAGACTGTCGCGCGCGACTACGCGCTTCGCCATGCATGGGAGCGCGGGAGGGACGTGGGGACAGCAACAGGTGCGGGTGAAGACTAAAAGAAACTTTCAACTTTCAAACGTCTTTGTGGCAGTCGGCCGTGGAGTTCATTAACCAGAGAGCGGAGCAGGCCAGACGCACGGCGACAGCGATTAGGGTTCAGCTGTCACAGTCTTGCCTTTGCGTCTACCCTTCTCATACAATCAGCGCACAGATAGCTAGACCTGTTCTCTCTAGACGTGCACCGACGAAAATTCGATGACTTCTTTTCCCGTTGCGAAAGAAAAAACGTGAAGAGAGGTACACGTTCATGCCCGAGAAGACCCCACACAATCGGGCAACTAAGAGGTCGAAGGCTTTTACACAAGTGTATCACTGATAGTAATCCCTCTATAGGTGCTGTTCTCTAGGCACGAGCACTGGGAACCTCTCTGGTCGCGGTCATGACTCATCTATAGCAGGAGGCGAGCTAGGGTCAATCTGCCCGATCTACGCTAGGGGGCGCCCAGGTCGTCTATAGTTGAATAGATGATTCTAGTACTTCCACAATGTCTGTAACTTGTTTAGTACTTGTTTAATAATAATTTTTCCATTTTTTTATTTTTTGTCTGCAATTGGCTCTGTCGGATGCTGCATAACGTCTGGAATGACCAACAGCTTGATATTACTGCCGCAACGCTGCCCGATGTGATTTGGAAATTATTTAATTAGAAAAGCTAAACCGGGCGACGCTTCGAAATGCATGACAAATGCAACTGACGTTCGCATCATGAGTTTAATTCGGAAATTAAATCGGTGATTGATTACTCTATTTTATATACTTGACATGTGAATGTTTATGTAGAATGATCTATTACGCTAACTTACAATTCGTGCATCAACATGTCGATATTCGAGGCAGAATTGTCTAGCGGATGATGTAGCAGCATCCGTCCTTGATGTAGCATGGGTCCGTGTGCAATCAAACCTATATGCGAGGAATTTACAATGAATACGTCAGAAATGTCGGTTATGGATTCTATAAAGGTGGTTTCGCTCTGTAATTTCAGTGCCAGAGAAACGCTAAAGGTAACCTTATAGTTGTATATTGTGTTATTATATGATATATATTCTACTAGTGTTCTGGTGCGGTAATTCTTGCTACGTTTCGCTATTGTGAAAACGCCAGTTGTTTCCTTTATAGACGGGTATCCGTTCTATAGAGAGGCGTTCGTTCTGTAGAGGTGTTCGTTCTATAGGGGTGTCCGTTCTATAGAGGTGTCCGTTCTATAGAGGTGTCCGTTCTATAGAGGTGACCGCTAACACAGCGCTGACTGTATTTTCATTGATGGAGATAACGCCAGAGACGTATTCGGTCTAGACGCGCGCGAGCAATTTCTAGGCAATTTACGCTGTGTAATTATTACAGTGAATGTTTGTGTGTGTGTGTGTATGTGTGTGTGTGTGTGTGTGTGTGTGTGTGTGTGTGTGTGTGTGTGAGAGAGAGAGAGAGAGAGAGGCGATGCCTGTGCGTGCTCGCCATCGGTTGAGTTCGCAGTTGAGCTCGCTAATGAAGCTGACATTCCAGCGTTCGCAGACTCGAGTGTCAATGTCGGAGTGCTCAATGAGATTATGTTGTTGTAATAACCTTTTAGGATCCGACGCGTACAATGTTTGGTTCTACACCCGATAGCAGTCGCGTGTGCCTCTGTTGTGACTATGCGCCTGTGGGTGTGTGTGTGTGTGTGTGTGTGTGTGTGTGTGTGTGTGTGTGTGTGTGTGTGTGTGTGTGTGTGTGTGTATGTGTATGTGCGTTTGTGTGCGTGCGTATGTGTGCGTGCGTGCACGTGTGCGTTGCGACCACTGTGTGTTACTTTTGCCGTGTGCGTACGTCGCTGTTACCGTACGTGTGTTTGTGTGTGGCACTGTCACCGTGCATGTCACTGTCGCCATGTGTGTCACTGTCACACTGTGTGCTACTGTGACCGTATGTGTCACTGCCACAGTATGTACTATTGTGACAGTGTGTGCCGTTGTCATCGCAGTGTGCGTGTACGTCACTGTCACCGTTCATGTCGCTGTCACACCCTACAACACTTTCCTTGTATTTCCGTCGTGTGTCCGTCTGTCACTCTGTACGTGTGGCTGCGGGGTGAGAATGGAGAATTCCTCAAGTCTAATACAAGCACGCGTGTAACTCAAGCTAGCTTTATAAATAGCCGACTGCTAATTTTGTTCAGTTCGGAAAGTTTTTTTCGTGGGAAGTACGGGAGAATTACGGGGGAATTATCGGCCGGGAGAAAAGCTGTTAACGCTGCTCCGGATTGATATACCAGTGAAGACAGATAATTGCGTAGGGAGGGGGAGGGGGAAACGTGGCTGTGCAGGGAGCCGGTTTGACGGGTATTTGCTATTCCACATCAGCTGCGCAATCGTGGCGTAAATTCAAGCAATTTATCACTAGTTACCATTAGTTTTCACTACGGGTCGACCGACGAGTGACATGAGGGATGCGCTCGCCATCTTCGTAGGCGCTCGGACATCTTCGTAGGCGCTCGGACATCTTCGTAGGCGGGGGTTGGCACCGCGTGACTGTGACATTGTAGCGGCGTTTTTCTGCTGCGAGAGACTTTGAACGTGAATTGCGTGCAGTGTGGGCCCTTCGGTTAACTGTCGTCAAATGCTATTTGTTAAGAGTTAAGAAAGCTTTCGACGGCTGTTTTAAGTATTCGATAAACAAAGGGGGTAATAGTCAAGCCATTAGGCGCGTTCAAAATGCAGTAATATGCGACTGGTAGTGACCACGGGCTAAATGAGCGTTAGTGTAACCCAGCGGAACGCCTCTTCTGTTGCAGCGGAATACTAAACTATTTCCGCAGGCTCCGCGAAAATGCAAATCAGTAGGAAGTCGCAGTTTTACAAACAGCGTCGCGCAAAGTTGAGCGAAGTGACACACATTAGCATAGAGTTAAAGCGACGTGGCGACCGCGCGGGAGCGGGCGAATTAGTTGTTGTTCGCGAACTGTGGGGCGTAACAGTAGCTTAGAGGGAGGGGAGCGATAAGGAGAGGAGGAGTTAGGAGAGAGGAGGAGGAGGAGGAGGAGGAGGAGGAGTTAGAAGAGAGGAGGCGTTAGGGAGATGAGAAAGTGAGATATATATATATAGAGAAAGAGGGGGACAGACAGACAGACAGCCAGCCAAACAGGCAGACAGACAGACAGCCAGCCAAACAGACAGATAGACAGACAGGCAGGCAGGCAGGCAGGCAGGCAGGCGTGCAGACAGAAAATCAGTGAGAGAAAGAGACGAGATAGAGATCGAGATAGAGAGCTCGCAAACCCATTATAGCACGGGCGTTCATCTACATAATAGCTTGATAATAGTAAACCACAAGCACACCAGGCTCGTGGCCTGGGGGCGGACAATTTACTTAGCCCGCGTTTGCGTATCAAACGACTCTAAACGTTCGTCAATGGCCGTTTTTTCCTTGACACAGTTATTAGGGAAGGAGTGCAGGCAACGAGAGATTGAGCCGCTCGAAGCGAGAGCGAACGCCAGTCGTCCGTCATTCATTGTGTAATTCACGTGTGCGTAACTAACTATATAAGTGCTCCCAGCATTGTGAAGTGAAATGAGACGAGGTGAGATGCGCCCACGCACTGGTGTGTGTGTGTTGTGTGCTTTGCTCGTGTGTGTGTGTGTGGTGTGTGTGTGGTGTGTGTGTTTGTTATGTATGTGTATGTGTGTTGTGTGTGTGTGTGTGTGTGTATGTGTGTGTGTGCGCGCGGCGCAGGTGTGTGTGTGTATGTGTGTGTGAGTGTGTGTGTGTGTGTGTGTGTGTGTGTGTGTGTGTGTGTGTGTGTGCGCGCGGCGCGTGCGTGCGCGCGTGCGTTCGTTCGTGTCGTGGCGTACGTGCGCGCGTCCGTGCGTGCGTCCGCGCGTGCGTGCGTTACTTACACTCGGGTCTGAAAATGACACTCTTATCGTGTGCCTTCTTCAGTGGCGATTATACAGTGGAACCACCTCTATAGAACGGACAACTGTCTATAACGGACACATCTAGGGCTTCCCTTGAGTGTCCATTAAATATAAGTTTGATCGTGCGTGATGAGCAGTGTCGTAGGTAAGAATCCAACATGCGGTATAGGATCGGCGACTACGATTACTGTATTCCGTATTAGAATCTGTATATCAACGGTCAATATATCCGCGTAGCAATGAACTCTCGCCACCAACAAACCCGATACTGGGAACGCACGACTATACGTGGAAACTACGATGCATACAATTTACTCGCCGCGTCGCGATCAAGTGTAAAAATTGATTTCAAGCGAATGCTTCTCTTGCACGCGTATTAGTATCTGTTTCGCGACGGACGAAAACGCGAAGCAGTGAAATAACAATGCAGCGTTTGCCGTAGCAATATGTATATATATATATATATATATATATATATATATATATATAGTGTATCTATATAAGTCGCGTTTGGGCTGCGCGGGGTATTCGTCAAATATGATTATCTCGAAGTTACGCATCTACTGAATTCTCTTCGTTCTCGTGGAGTAATGGCTGTAGTATCGAGGCTTCGCGACTTCTGCAGTAAACCCAACTTCGGCTCGGAAGGATATTGGTGGTTAGCGGCCGCCAGAGAAACGCGTTTCATAGAAACTTTGCGTCATCCTGCGCAACGGCGTTCCAGTTTCTACGAAAGCCCAAGTTAGTTTTCCCCCACCCCCACCCCACCCTCCCATCAAAGTGCTCTCTCGGGGACCTACTTGTACGCTCATTGGCTGACCGATGAAAGTTCTATTGTAAGTATAGAGTAAGTGGTGAAAGAAAAGTCGAAAAATAGAACTCAGTTCAAACTCAAAAAGTAGTCCCATTGCTTACAAAGGCTCCTTGGATTTTAAAATTTTAAAATTACGAATTTCAGATTTCGGCTATTTAAATTTTGGATGACGAGGCATCCTGAGTTTTCGTAGGTCGTCGAAAGAAAGCATCATGCACCGGGTCGCTGCCATCGCCGCGTAATTTCATAGCGCAACCTGAAAATTTCAGCAACACACTCATGAAAAAAAAGAGCGCAGTTGCGGAGTCTTTGTATACGTACAAGCTTTGATCAAACAACTATCTGCCCCGGCATGGAGAGGAGCACACGGTAAACAGCGGGTCACGTCGACGCTTCGCGGCTCAGTGAAACGGGTTTTCGAACCCCGCGTTCGTTCGCTGCTCGAGATTTCGTTCTCGCGGTGTGGGCGCTGCGGTTTCCCATTGTAGTCCCGTCTTCTTCGCTCTAAATCAAATATAGACGGTGGTATTAGACGGCGGGGGTGGGGCGTGGGAGGGTGTGGGAGTGGATATCATCAGAAGTAGATAATAGGGACTATTATCTAAATTCGATTAAATCCGATTAAATCTGATAAAATTTATTATAGGGACTAAAATTCCTTATTATCTACTTCTGATATCATGCACTCGCCTCGCCTGTTGAAAATTTTCAGGGCATTTACCCGCCAGTAATCAAACACAGAGCGTTTGCGTTCGGTCGCTGGCGGCGGGGGGGGGGGTTTAATTCTCTTTTCTTTTTTTAATCTGTGCTCGCTGTTCTGTCGCCGTCTCCGTTTTTTCCGTATTTGCCGTCGGTTCACTAAACTTGATTCGTAATATTAACACGTTGTTTGCTTGCCTAAGCGTCCCGGATGTCACGAAGGCGTGCGTAATATCAAGAGCGTATTAAGAAGGAGATCGAGCGTACAACGGTGGAATGCTGAAACCATGCTGCAGTATTAGTCGAATTAATAAACTTTGCCCGTGTTATTTTGACGATTCTTTGTGGTATTATTGATCAGCTGTCCTACCTTGCAAATATAAAACAAACCGCTTGTCCCTACGATGCCTCTACGTTGAGATAATGAGCGGTGAAAATCTGGTAATTTCGCCGAAAACCGACTCGAGATACGTAGTGGCTGCGACTGTCTCTCGTTCTGGCGATATAGCTTCGGGAAACCTCGCGTGTTTCCGTTATTCATTGACAATGAATTTTATTTTCCTATCTTTTCTCGCATTTCCAGTCATTGACGCAGCCATTACTCCACAAAAACGTCTTGTTATTTATTGCCATGGTGATGACCCGCCCCTGTTGCTGGATGTAGTAACGCTATAGTAATAACGTATAGAGTCAGCGCTACACAGCGGTGACCGGAAGCGACATACAGTCCACAAAACGAGAGACAGTCGCAGTAAAACTGATCTCGAGTCGGTTTTCGGCGAAAATGCCAGATTTCCACCGTTCATTATCTCCGCGTAGAGGCATCGTAGGGACATGCGGTTTGTTTTATATTAACAAGGTAGGACAGCTGATTAATAATACTGCAAAGAATCGTCAAAATAAAATGGGAAAAGTTTATTAATTCGACTAATACTGCAACATGGTTTCAGCATTTTACCGTTGTACGCTCTCCTTCTTTATACGCTCTTGGTAATATGATATTGAGCAGATATATGGAGTTGCCTGTATTAGCAGACAACGTTATAGAACGGGCACGTCTGCATATCGAAAACCGTTGGTGTTGGCACTTCTAATAAATCCACCTCTATGGAACGGGCGCATGTCTACTAGTAGCACCGTTAGCGGTTCCCTTCAGCGACAGTTATACAGTGAAACCAGCTCTATAGAAGGGACAATTGTCTTTAAGGAACACGTTGAAGGGATCCCTTGGGTGACCCTCATAATATGCAGGTTTGACCGTTGTTTGACGAGGCACAGTATTAGTGCAGTCATAAAAGTATAAATAGTGTCGTACGTCTCTTACTCAACTTACTTGCAATCACAACATGACCTCTTTTCCTATTTCAGGGAACTGTTGCATATGCCGATATGTAGCTCATATTTGTTTTGATTATGTAGATTCAAGAATGAGCTGATACTTACAGGCACATACGCGCAGGCTGATGCACGCACGGACACGCGAACTCACGCGCGCGCGCATGCACGCACATACATACACGTAAATGCGCTTGCAATCTAATAATCAATGTCCGATAACGTACGTAGATTCGTAAATGTTTTCCCATCGTCCGCCAGCGTTGCGTACCATAGAAATTATATTCTATTGCGGGCTCTCCATATTAGCAATCTATACATTGCGGATATCCAATCTATGACGTTGAGGATCCCTATATATAAGACAAATGCCCGGAGACGCCACGCCGCTTCCGCCTCCCCCTCCTCCTCTTCATCATCCTCCTCCTCCGCCCCTCCCCCTCCTCCATCCTCGTCCTTCTCCTCCTCCCCGCTTCCGCCGGCTCCTTCGCCTCCTCCTTCTCCTTCTCCCCGCTTCCGCCGCCTCCTTCGCCTCCTCCTCCTCCTCCACGCCTCCTCCTCCTCCTCCTCCTCCTCCTCTTCCTCCTCCTCCTCCTCTTCCTCCTCCTCTTCTCCCGCCTCCCCCGCCTTCTCGCCGTAAGCAATCTCCGATATAACGCAGATGAACGGCAGCTGCTAGCGATGTTTCAGTGAGTAATATATATGTGAAGCCCGTGTCAGACACGCGTCTGCGATTGGAGTGGGGGTGGCGGGTTGGCGCACAGGGCGCCACCTGCCGAAACTATTTACGATCGTAATTCTTTTTCTCATTTTCTTTCCCGAGCCCGAGTTTTATATTTTCCGGCGACGCGCACGTGCGGCAGCACGGATATCCCGCAGCGTGGTTGCAACAGACGGATCAACCCATAGCTACGTAGGATGATCATTGAATGGACGCATATTATATTATAGACATATATATTATATATATATATATATATATATATATATATA
>NW_014577184.1:216927-225785 GCF_000485595.1 Priapulus caudatus | reverse complement strand
ATATAGTATCCACTATAGACAGTTGCCCGTTCACTGTATAACGGCTCACTCAGGGTAAACGCCAACAGTGTCCTTTATAGAAAGTGTCCGTTCTTTAGAAGTGACCGCTAACACAGGTTTGATTGCATATAACAAGTGAGCATCGGTGGGTATCGGGTCTAGTGGATACCACACTTAACTTCTGGCTGAAAGAGCTGTGTGTTCGCGTCCCACCATGGTCACTGCTGTTGAGTCGTTAAGCGATGCAATTTATCTCGGTTTTCTTCAGTCGACACCTGCTATAGAAATGGGTTTATAACGTCGACGTAAGGCTAACAACCTCGCGCGCGTGAGAGCGAGTAGCTTTGCTGGGCGAAGCTTGTTACAGAAAGCAAAGCAACACAGTTGCACGGCGCTATGCTCCACGAATGGATGGAGAAAAAACACACATGAACCTACGTTAGCAGACGTGCATTTCTATGGATCGGAAACTGTCTATGAATGACACTAGGCGTTTCCCGTGAGTGGCAGTTATACAGTGAAACCACCGTTATGTACCCGACACCTGTCTATATAAGGGACACTTTTGGCGTTGCTTTGGTTGACCCTTGTATACATCTTCGACAACACCACACGCTGCGCCCATGGCTCCTATCCAAATATATCCGTAAGCTATCAAGAAGCTATGTAATTATTCTCTATCTGTGCTTGTATGCACGATGTCTATAGACTCTATCGCAAAGAGACCAGACAATGCTGTTGCATGCTAGAACCGTTTGGACCTCGGCCTATAATGCCGACGGCATGCGTCTAAGAATTACAGGGTTAATATGGGATCAGGGTCAGCGCAGCCCGCCCTCACCATGCCACCTTGATACGAAATCCGCTGCGCTCGGTCAGAAATTAGAGCAAACATATCTCGTCTAAGTACGCGTGGCAGACGAGGATAAGAACGACAAAGGAACTCGATCTCCGTGCCTGTAATTTCGGATCCCCACGAACAAACAGCGCCGCCTGCCCGCCCGCCCCATCATTGCTCCTCGCTGGTCGGGAAGCAGGCGAGAAGGATAGCAGGCCCGTACGTATTGTCTTCGCGCAAGTTACGAGAGATTGCGCGGGATGAGATCGGATGACTCTCACTCGGCACTCGCGGCGGGGGCTGCGAGAACGCATTCTTAACGGCGAGCTCTCTCTCCGACCGTCTCGCCATTTGCATTTCGACGGCGAATTAGAAATCAGTCTGCCAGAGATCGGTTTTGAAATCAGAGATCAGGGATGGGTGATGAAATTAGAGATCAATCTCGGTGCCTGACAGTGTAGCGGCGACTAGGTTCGTCACAGGAATCTCGCGGTAGCAATGATTGAACCCTCTCCGCGCACGAATAACTTTTAGAAAACGTCCCACCTCCCGTGGAGATGAATCACCCACCCCGGTGTGAGTCCACGGTGTTGCAGCAGCAGCGGAGAACTAGTTCGTACATTCTTGCAGTAACTATATTGTACGACTCCATTATTACATGGGCCTACACGCATCGTCGCGTGTTACGCAAGCAGCGAGAGAGAAAGAAAGAGAGAGAGAGAGAGAGAGAGAGCGAGAACGAAAGAGAGAGGGGCGAAAGAGAAGAAGAGAGAGAAGAAGAGAGAGATGAGAGCGAGAGAGAGAGAAAGAGAACCAGAACAGAGAGATGGGAGAGAGGGGGATAGATAGAGAGCGAGAGGGGGAGGAAAATAGAGAGAGGGGTAGGAGATAGAGAGAGAGAGAGGGAGAGAGAGAGAGAGAGAGAGAGAGAGAGAGCGAGAGAGCGATTAAGAGTGAGAGAGAGAGAGAGAGATAAAAAGATAGAGAGATGGACAGAGAGAACGAAAGAGAAACATGACGCAGCATGTCTCGGGAGATCTAGAGAGCGTGTCGGTTTTCGCTTTCTCTGTTATGACATTGCGTCACGCAACCGGCTCTTGCATGCAGCAGCGCACTTGGACAGTTTCAATAATAATAGATGATGGTTAATAAATAAACTTGTCCAGTACTACTACTAGCGCTACCAGTAACCAGTACAGTAAATAGTCTTAATGTTTGATTTGACCTAATAATTTACTTCACACCGTCCACATACACCGCTGAACTACATAAGAGCGCACGCCATTGTGCATGGCAGCAAATACACAGCTGAATTAGAGAAGGTAAGAAAGGCGTCGCACAGAATTCCGGAAACGCTCGAATCTTTCACAACGCCTACAGCCGAAATACACGTCCAACCGCCATGACATTGGCATCTGTGTGTACTGATGATCACTTGTTCGAAATATACGTTTGGCAACTTGGTACCTACATACTTTAGCCCAGAATTAATATGAAAATCCTGCCGAATTTGCCGGCGAATTTCGGCCATGAAGCCGATTCGTAAATGGGAACAGTACATGAGGCAAGGGCGGCGCAATTGCTATTCTGGGAAGCATGAATTGGCAGAGAAAAAGAGCATTGCTCCCATCATTTTATTATTTGAAACCGTCCAATGTGCCGTGCTCTTGCATGGTTATGCGAGCGTGTTACTTATACCCCTCAGCACTATTAAAATCTATGATTATACCATCGCCACCTCGATCAAGAGCGCATAAACCTTTTTACTAACTTACAGTTGACTAAATAACTAACTACCTACTTAACTAACTAGCTAGCTAACTAACTAACTAATAACTTAACTAACTACTAACTAAACTAACCTAACATAACTTAACTAACTAAATAACTAACTAACTAACTATGCCAACTAACGAACTAATCTAACTAAGCTAACTAACTAAACTAACAACTAACTAATCACTAACTAACTAACCTAACTAACTAACTAACTAACTAACTAACTAACTAACTAACTAACTAACACCAACAGTCCACGCGTGCGCTCTTGCCTCGGTACTTTGCCTCGGACGACGGTACGCGCACGCGATCGAGCGCGAACTACTCTGCGGTTTAATATTTCACGGTGGACTGACCAGTAACCGTTCGCACTCCGGCGATAATTTTCGGATTTTCCGGGCCACGCCGAATCGCTCCCAAGCGCAAACAAAAGCGGCCGGGGGGGGGGGGGGGGGGGGGTTTTGGGGGGTGGGGCGGTGTGCCGCTGGCGGCCTCGCCGTAACAATGGCCGACGGAAATAAAGGGTTTACGCACGCCATCTTATCATTTTGCGCGATTTCGCAGTAATTAAACCGACTCGCCGCGCGCCCATCTAAGTACGCAGACTGTCGACGCCCTGATTTTACGTCGGCGCGGATGAGTGTCCCTCGTGGTCGCCGTGATCATTTTACGTTCGGGCGCGGGCGTGAGGGCTCCACAACCGCGGCGGCGTGAGAGAGAGAGAGCACACAACAGAGAGAGAGAGAGAGAGAGAGAGAGAGACAGAGAGAGGAGGAGAGAGAGAGAGAGCGAGAGACGAGAAGAGAGAGAGAGAGAGAGAGAGAAGAGAGAGAGAGAGAGCGAGAGAGAGAGAGAGAGAGAGAGAGAGAGAGAGTGAGAGAGAAAGAGAGAGAGAGAGAGAGAGAGAGAGTGAGAAAGAGAGAGAGAGAGAGAGAGAGAGAGAGAGAGAGAAAGAGAGTGAGAGAGAAAGAGAGAGAGCGTCGTTCAGACTCGCGCGCATCTGAAGATCGGCGCGTGCGCAACGGCTAATTAAACTAGGAGCATATGTGGTGAAGCGAAGAATGCGGACCTAGATACATATCTCGTACTAATTAAGGAAACGTTCAAAAAGCGTGCGAGAACAAACAAAAGACTACGTACAATTAGGACGAAAGACAGAGAACAAACATTAACCTTCGAGTAACTCAAGGCTGCGTGCATCTACCATCGTCTCACTGTTTTTCACTCTCTCACTCTCTCTCACTACTATCAGGCCTACCAAGCAAGCAGTTAGCAATTATCAGTAGGCTAGTAGCAGTTAGCAGTTAGCAGCAGTTAGCAAGCAGCAGCATGTACACGCACTAACCAGCAAAATGCGCATCGACCTAGTAGAGTGCGCATCGGCGAAATTGAATTGAGAATTGAGCTGTCCGCCTGACGTCATGATCGCGGCCCAATCAGCGTTGTGATGGGACGTTCTAAAAACAATACTAGGTAACGGTGTGAAAAAAAGGTCGAAAATTTGTGGTAAGGGTGCGCGCGTGAACGATAGTACTATATATATATATAATATCAAGAGCTAATAATACCTAGAGTGTACAGCGGAAAAAACGGGAAATTGCTATTTCACGACAAACATTATTCACTTTGGGCCTGCCATTCATAATATAATTTCAGTGGTATTGGCATTAAGCAGAATTCTTTGCTCCTCTAAAACAAGACCAATCCGCTTGTCAATAACGATACTCCTAGGCGCAGAATATCGGCTCCTAAAACCTCCCCTCCCACATGCCAAACGCCGCCTCGAATCCACTTCTGTCCGGCATCCTTCACGGTCTAAGCATTTCGGCATCGGTTTCCGTCACCTTGGAGCGCTGATAATTGATGCTCACATGCCCAAATTGGGTACTCTTACTAGCTGGGGCGTTGTAGAGACTTAATTAAAAAAACATTGCCGGCTCCATCATGACGGCATTAGCCGCCGTGCTAAGAAAGGATATGGGAATAAGGGCAAGGCGATGCCCCGAAATTCATCGCTCCACTGCACCTGCACCCGAAAATCATTCATAAAATTATGGCGGAAAAAACCGAACTCTCACGAAGCAACGCTAGGCCGCGTGCAGGATCGGGGGACAGAAGTGATTCGAGCCGCCGTTGCATGGGGAGGGAGTGTTAGCGAGCCGATATTCTCCCCTAGACGTATCGTATGACAAAGCGTTGGTCTTGTTTTAGAGAGCAACGAATTCTGCTTAATGCAATACCATGAAAATTATTATAGACTTGCAGCAAAGTAGATAATGTTGCGTGAATAGCACTATTTTCCCGTTTTTCCGTTGTACACTCTAGGGTATTATTGCTCTTGCCTATATATATATATATATAGATGTTTAGTATATAGTATATGTATATATATATATATATATATATTTATATACTAGCAAGAGCGTATTAAAAAGCGTGTTAAGAAGCGTATTAATGAACCTTCTTAATACGCTCTTGATACTAGACATCTAGAAACCCTTTGACACATTAGTACTTTTATTTTGATAGTACCAAGTACTAAACGCAACGTTGCTGAGCCTAGCTATAGCTGTCTTCAAGACGTGACCTAATCCAGATTGCTACTGCTGGTGGTGGCCGTACGTGCATGGTGCTGGTGCCGTGCTATTGCGTAACTCTACTGGCCGGGCATAAGTAGATGCACTCGCTCCTTTGGTCAGGGTTATTATCTGCAATTAATGAGCTGTAGGTCAGTCGATGATTACGCGGTCGGGAATTTGGGTCTCTGTGCGGGAGGGCTGGCTACCAACGCGTGGGACCGGCAGCGTGCAAGGCGCGTAGGGTGGGTGAGGCCAACACGTGTGAACCGCTCAGTGTGTGTGTGTGTATGTGTGTGCGGGCGGGCGGGCGAGCGGGCGTGCGTGCGTGCGTGCGTGTGTGTGTGTGTGTGTGTGCGCGCGTGTGGGGTGTGCGTGCGTGCGTGGGGGGAGGCGTGCATGTGTGTGTGCGTGCGCGTGTGTGTGTGGGTGCGTGCGTGCGTGTGCGTGCGTGTGTGTGTGTAGGGGGGGGGGTGCGTATGGGGAGAAGCAAAATAACCTGACATATGTGCAGCAAACTTACAATGGAATTTCTTTTCGCATGTACGTATCCGGTCTTAGAGTTTTAGCGGACTTACATCATTTATTATATTGATATCGTTAAACCAAGAAAGAGATATTTAAAGCTGTGCGTAATTTCTTCATAAAACCACTTTATTGTAGACCGATTTTAATGGCTGAGCAGGTCGGCCATATAGCTACTCTACATATTGAATACCCGACCAACTTGTTCAAAATTCCTTCGCGAGTCGTACAACCCTTACTTTAGGGCGCGCAGCACCGCTATTCACTAGACTGTTGTATATTTACCGCTGCCTCTTGATTAACAACCTACTATGGATAGATGAGTATCAAGCGTGACCTAGATCAGACGAATCCGGGTCCGTTCCTAACAAAACTAACAGATAGGCGCGTGCATCCTTATAGGAACGCATGGTAGGCGCGTCGGCCTCTGCAGGTCAATTGTTTGTTTGCGCCCAACTCCTCGATCATTATTTATTAAACATGGTTAATTAATGAGCTAGAGGCTCCCGTGGCACGCGTGTAATTTAACTGGACCGCGACTCTCCCTCCCAGTTAAGCCAATTGGAGCAAACGAGGTCTCGGCGAACACCACTACTTAATTGCTTGTACAGTTAACCCTGTGTATAGGGGGTCAAGTTCCCTTTACGTTGGGCGTTGGGACTTCGGCGAAGATTTTCCGCGTCGCGCGTTAGCAATGAACTATGCAAATATCGACTTCACTTAGTCTTGCGAGATTTTGTCTAATGACGCTGTTTTGAAAGATGACGCGGAGCTACGTTGCCCGTAGAGTTACGTTGAGCTACGTTCACTCTCTCCCTCCCCCCCCCTTTCTCTCTCTCTTTCTCTCTCTCTCTCTCTCTCTCTCTCTCTTTCTCACTTATAAGCAACTTTCCTTACTGGGTGGGACGTGGGCGGAGCAGGAGCAGGAGGATTCTGATCAGAAAATACGTGCGTGTATATATATATATATATATAATATGTGTGTGTATGTGTGTGTGTGCGTGCGTGCGTGCATGCGCGCGCGCGCGTGTGCAGTGCATGGTTGTACATACGTGCGCGTGATGTGCTGCCATAAGGTTCCCGGATGTGTCGTAAAGCTACGAGCGTACGAGTGAAAACACCTGTCTACATGCATGTACACTTCATTCTCAACCCCGTCGGCTACACTCCGTCTTCGATGACCGACGAGCGACGGGGCATAAACATAGCCCCTGGGATACCGCCGATGCCAAATTCCGGCAGCCTTCGATGGATGGGGAAGTGCTTCCCTTCGTGTTTTCCTAAAATTCGACACTGATGATGGATCGCCGGGTGCAGCTATACACGGATATACGCTAAGCAGACTGACAACATCAGCGAGTCAGTTAGAGGGCAGTAGGTGGGAGGAGAAGGGGATCCCGCCCGAATATCTGGGACTTTGCCCTTCTATGAAAATACACACCTGCCATCGGAACACAAACACGAAAGAGGAGACGGATGTGGGAAATAACTCATCCCGGTAGGCCGAGACAGTTCTCGAGGTGGGAGCCTTCCACAGCAATGGAATGTAATTTCTCAAAGTAGGGCTTCTGTTCCCTTAATCGCGGCTGACCGTGGTATTTATCGCCGCTGGTGTGTTTGCGGTGCGGCCTCATCTGCCGACACAAGACCCGATTGTTTGGCGTCGGATGCTGCGACGGGCGAGCGAGTAGCGTTCCTGGAATGCCAGCATTTGGTTTCTAATGCAAGTAGAGCCGATGTGAACGTAAATACGGAAATTGGCTCCGTATCTTCCAGCGTGCGCTTCCCCCCCCCCCCCCTTCCCCCTCCCCTGCCCCAGCCTGCGTTACCAGGCGTCAGATCGCATGCGGGCGAGGCACCAACATCATGCCAAGGTGAAAACAAAGACACGAGATCGGTCATTCACTGGAAATTAGACCTGGATCGGTTATTTTGGGTTACAACTCTCTCAACTGGCTATAGCTATGTGATCAGGACCGGGATCGGTTATTTTGGAATTGGGTCACAAATCTCTCAACTGGCTAGCTGTGTGGTTAGGATATGTATCAATCACTGGTTAGTCCTCTAACATTAGGCCAAGCTGATCTCTTTGTCGATATTTAACGTGCTTACTGCATCCCAGAATGCCACTGCCGTTTTGTGTCTTAGTGATATTTTGCAAAAATCAGCTGCTTACGTGCATTCGTCAGATATTTTTCCCATATTTTTGCGCTAATTTCTCGCTCATGTCCCTTACCGCAGTTACTCCTCACTGACTAATCCTGTGAGATACGTGTTCGTCGCGTAAAATGACATCAATAGCGTTTACGCGGAAAGGCGTACAGTCAAACATGTGTTTGTGAACAATTCCTCTAGAGAAACCTATTAAACGAACCCAGTCTATAAACGACTCTTTTGGCGTTTGGCTTTAATGGCAGTTATTCGATGAAACCACCTCTATAGAACGTACACCCATCTATAAAAGAGCCTTCTGAAGTATTTCCTTTGAGTGGCAGTTATACGGTGAAGCGACCTCTATAGAACGGACACCTATCTATAACGCACAGTTACGCGCTTTTCTTCAGCGTCCCCCAGGTTTCACTGTACATGGTATCACATACGCTCGCGCGGTAACCACGTACCGCGATTGATGACTGGGACATGCTAACACGCATCGAGTGATCGGTGGCAAAACAGCCCAATGCATTACCCCAGCTCGCAATCCTGTCTGCATAACACCCGGCGGTGTCGCCACAGCTCCAATTTGTCCCTCGAGGCCGATCGGGCCTCGATTTAGACACAAAAGCCCGTGCCCATATAAATTGTGGGCCGACTGCGGCGACAGCTGAGCGTCGTTGTTCTGCTGTGTCGTCTTCTAGTCGCGAACGATCGCTTCCGTCACCTTGGTGTGTGGAAACCCGTGACCGTGACCAGCGAAGCGTGCCGAGCTCCCCCGACCGAGCGCGTCGTGGAAAAGAAAAAGAAGGGGGGGGGAAGAGAGGGAGAGAGGCAGAGAAAGGGGAGAGAGAGACAGAGAAGGAGAGGGAGTGGAAAAGCGAGAGCGGGGGATAGACAGAAAGAGAAAGAGTGTATTGCTCCCACCACGCTCGGCCTTCCCCTAAGCACACAAGTTATATATATATATATATATATATATATAG
>NW_014577184.1:214788-216339 GCF_000485595.1 Priapulus caudatus | reverse complement strand
TCTCTCTCTCTCTATATATATATATATATATATATATATAGCGTGTGTGCTTAGAGGAAGGCCGAGCGTCGTGGGAGCAATATACGGCTCTAGTTCGCGCGTTTGTTCTCGATGACATACGTTGTCATTGCTGTTGTGCTTCAGATAGAATAGACAGCGCCCGCGATTCCGGCCCCAGCCGAAGGCCTTGTGTCGTTTAATCGTTTGTTCTGCGTCTCTACGGCGTCTATTCACGGAGCTAGCGAACGTGGTTTTACTGCGCGCATGCACGCGTAGGATGTGTGCTTCGTCGTATTAATGGCGGCATGTGCTAATTACTGCACGACGGTTATTTCAGGGGCTCGGTTCTTACCTCATAGTGTCATAAGTATATACTTCGTAGCGCAAGTGACTGTAACGATGATGGATCGAGGGTCGAACGATAATCGCATGGACAGATTAACACGGCTGTTAGTAGTAGAAAAATTGTCCATCATTAGGTGAGCTGGGAAAGAAAGGGTTCCAATATGCGGCCACCGAAGCAAAAGAAATTGAAGTTTGATGAAGCAAAACGGGTTGAGCAAAAGAAGTTTAGACACGGCGAACGTAGCCGCATGCAAGCATGTGATGAACGAGTACAGCTTTTCAACGAAAGCTCGGCGGTGCTGTCGCGACAACAGGCACGAGCCCGTTGCAAGAAACAAAAATTTGTCTTAGCATTAATCTTAAAATTAACGTTTTTTTCGTAGACAGGACCTGTGTACACTCCGCAATAGAGAAACTCGTAACTTTACCAAGTTTCTATCAACAGTCTACGAGAAAAAGTGTTAATGTTAAGACTAATGTTAAGACTAATTTTGTTGCTGAGAACGGGCCCCTGAGCAACAGCTTCCTGACAGTGGTGATATGGCGAGGATGATTTTATGAGGCCTTGCAGACCCTCGGTGTCGCAGGAAGGCGGGGTTTGACCCTCGCCTACGTTGTAGCGATGGTAGAGGATGTACTTTTGCCGACTCCTCTTTGAACGTTTGGTGGGCACGCGGCTTCACCGTTTATACCACCGATTTCGTGGCATGTGGTTGGAATCACCGAGAGAAAGATCGAGGGAGAGAGAGAGAGAGGGAGAGAGAAAGGGAGAGAGAAGGGGAGCAAGGGAGAGAGGGGGAAGGTGAGAGAGAAGGAGAAAGAAGGGGAGAGAGGGAAAGAGAGGGAGAGCAAGGAAGAGAGAGGAAGAGCAAGGGAGAGCAAGGGGAAAGGGAGATAAGGGGAGAAAAAGAGGTGAAAGAGAGGGGGAGCAAGGGAGAGAGAGAGGCGAAAAGGGAGAGAGAGAGAGGAAAAGAGTCGATACTGTAGCAGTCAGTACCGTAGTCTCTGCGGGAAAAGGGAGGGGGCAGTCACTTCCGAGAATCTGGAGAGGAAATAAAATAAAAGCCTATTAACAATAATTCATCCTAAAAAGTAATCACCAGTTAAAAGTTAAAAGTTCTCCGTAGAACCCTCGTCTCAGCCCCCCCCTCTCTCTCTCTCTCTCTCTCTCTCTCTCTCTCTCTCTCTCTCTCTCTCTCTCTCTCT
>NW_014577184.1:207376-213769 GCF_000485595.1 Priapulus caudatus | reverse complement strand
TATCTATCTATCTATCTATCTATCTATCTATCTATCTATCTATCTATCGATCGATCTATTTATCTATCGAGCTATCTATCTATCTATCTATCTATCTATCTATCTATCTATCTATCTATCTATCGATCTATCTATCTATTTATTTATCTATCTATTTATCAATCTATCTATTTCTCTCACTTGCGCGCGCTCCCCCTTTTTCTATCTCTCTCTCTCTCTGTCTCTGTCTCTCGCGAGAGAGAAGTATGTACGCCCGGGAGTACTTTCATACAATCGAAGCCGCCACAAAAATGTCAAACTGTCAAACTATGAAACTATGAACGGTCGACTCTCAGCGCTAAAGGCTTTCGAACCTTGAATCTCGAAGTTCGAATTTCGGGCATAACTAGCGAACAGTCTCCACATTCGGCTGCGGAGTGACAAGTAACACGTAATCTGGTTGGTCGCAAAAGTTATTTAGATTTCGAATGATCATTTTCGAACGTTCGTCTATGCAGGTGAGCGTCTGTTCTTGGACCGATATTACAACACGCCTGGTAGATTTGATTCCGACAAGCGAGCTTGAGTGTATCTGGAAGATTTCCATTTGACAATGCCTTACGAACAGCTGCGGGTATATAAACTAGTTTTCATCATCTCAACTGCAAAAGAACACGAAGTGATCGCGTGTAAGCAGGCAATAATTAACAGCTGTTGCCTGTGAGCGGTCATAGGTAGCTATGTTAAAGATTTTCCCCCAAAGCAGACATGTTCTGGGGAACGGCGCGTTCGTTCAATGTATGCACCTCGATACGATTTATAGTATCGTATCGGTTAGTATAGTGTCATATCTATTATATATAGTAACAAAACTTATACATTATGACATGTATTATTTGCTCTTGATAATAACATTTATACTATATTAGGGGGTGAATAATGAGGTCTGTGGTTGATTCTGTCATTATATACCACTGACTATAATTATGTAATACTATTATTTACTAGTATAGTATCGTGTCTACTACATAAAGTACCACATCTGTTAATATCGTAGGTGTTTGCCAGAACCAATTTACTGGGGCGCTAGAACCATGCCTAGAACCAATTTACTGGGGTAAGAGCGAACAATGAGAAAACAAGCATTCGTAAAAATAACGAGGCGCCCACCGGTGTCGTGTGTGTGTACGGGGGCAGGTCACATATGTCACCCGCGTTGACAGATGGCAATTAAGATGTCAACCGAAAACCAGCCTATCCGGTATGACGCTATTTGATACAGTTTTGGTCGGTAATTACACGAGCAAGACACGTGTTTTTGTACACGACAGCGGTGTACGCCCCGCCTCCCATGTGAGGCGCTGTTGGGCTAGCGAACTTTCGCGGATGAGTGGGCCCGCGGTATATCACACTCGCCTTCACTGATTGCCGGGAGGGTGGGAAACGGTAAAAGACGAGTCGTAAATTCCCCTCTCTCTCTCTCACGGGCCGCAAATTACCACCAGGGAGCACTGACTCAACGATTGTGAGCGCCGTACGTGGACGCTGCGAAAACTGGAAATTTTACACATACGAGGAACGCGGTCATGGCTTGTGAGTGAGAGCGTAGCGTACGGTTTATCATTGTAGACGGCTAATGGCAGATGTGTTTCTCTTCGTGCGTGCGTGCGTGTGTGTGTGCGTGCGTGCGGGCGGGCGGGCATGTGTGCGTGCGTGCGTGCGTGCGAGCGTGTGTGTGTGTGCGTGCGTGCGGGAGTGCGTTCGTGCGGGCCGGCGTTCGTGCGTGCGTGCGTGCGTGCGTGCGTGTGCGCAGCGCGGCGCGTGTGCGCTATACTGTTCGTGATCGGCGTGTGTGTGTGCGTGTGTGTGTTTCGCGCCTGGTGTAGGTCTGTGTGTCTGGTGTGTGGGTGTGTGGTGTGTGTGTTTGGTGTGTGTGTAGTGTTGTCGTGGGTGTGGTGCTTAGTGTGCGTGTGTGTGTGTAGATGTGTGTGTTCCAGTGTGGTGTGTGTGTGTGTGTGTCGTGTGGGTGTGTGTGTGTGGCGTGTGTAGTGCGCGCCGTGGTGTGGTGTGTGTGTGGTTGTTGTGTGTATTGTGTGTGTGTCTGTGCGTGCTGTGTGTGTGTGTATGTGTGTGTGTGTGTCTGGTGCGTGTGTGTGCGTGCGCTGTGCACGACGCGTATGGACACGGTCATTCGTTAACTTGCGCTTCCTCGCGTGTTGTAGATTAATGAGCGGCTGCGTAGTTGCCGTCGTACACTCGTAGACCACCTTCCCCTCCTCCCCCCCCCTCCCTCCCCCTCCGCCTCCCCAGACACTCCCGCTCATTACCGACTACCGCTTACGTGCTAGGTGTCGTCTAGCTGCTCTGCAGTGCACAATTACCTTCCTGTCACAATCACGACGAGACTTGTTAACAGCACTCGCACAGCCACAATCCCCGGAGCGCCCGTAACAGGAAGACGCGAGGCGTGCAATTTCCCCCCGCTTGTCGGCCGTCACGTCGTTCGTGGGTCGTCTGCGGTGGCTTGCAGCAGCCGCCGTGGCCGCGCCGTGACGCCAGTCAGTCACTCCAGGCGGTCACCTCTACCGAACAGACAGCGTATCCGAGAGAAGGACACTCTCGGACGTTTTCCTCTCGGTGGCGATTAGACCGCGAAAGCTTATAGAAAGTATAGTCTATAAATAAGCCTGTCTATAAAGGGCACTTGGCGCTTCCCTTGGATTATGTACTGTGAAACCGTTATATAAATATCCTCTATAGAACGGATACCTGCCTATAAAGAACAATTTTGGGGGGTTCATCAGTGGCAGTTTCGCAGTAACCTAACTCTATATAACGAACCATTGTCTATAAAGGAGACTTTCGGGGGTGTCTATCGAGTGCCCTTTATATATACACGATGGACTGTATATAGTGGTAGAGTGGCATGGACCGGCTGTAACCAACATCGGATGGCCCGTAGTGTATAAATCAATGCTGGCGATGTTCTGCATTCTCCTTTTTTGCGAAGATCCCTTCCGCGATGTCAGCCAGTAGTACCCGGGGGCTGCCAGTGTGTGTGCGTGCGTGCGTGCGTGCGTGC
This sequence comes from Priapulus caudatus, assembly GCF_000485595.1. NCBI lineage: Eukaryota > Metazoa > Priapulida > Priapulimorpha > Priapulimorphida > Priapulidae > Priapulus > Priapulus caudatus. The sequence goes on along the minus strand of NW_014577184.1, from coordinate 210,708 downwards.
GTGCGTGCGTGTGTGTGGGGGATGTTTGTGCATGTGTGCGAGTGTGCGTGTGCGTGTGTGTGTGTTTGGTTGTTGGGGGGGGGGGTTGTGTACGTGCGCGCTTGCGTGTGCGTGCGTGCGTGTGGGTGTGGTTGCGTACGTGTGCCCGTGCGTGCGTGCGTGCGTTCGTCTCCGTGTCTCTGCGTTTTGTCGCGTAGGCGAAATTTGCGCCTAATCTGCGCGCACGAACGAGAGTAAGATTGGAAGCAATGCCACTGCCTCCGCTCTGAAATTTAAGTGCGGGCCAAAGAGAGTTAGTGAAGAAATCAATAGCGTCGGCACATTTCTCGCGCGCGTTCGACTCGATTTTGGCTTTCGATTTCGTTCGATCGGCTACATTTCTCTCTCGCTTGCGATGCCGCCGCCGAATCTGTATCGATTTACGTTATTGAACACAGTTTATTGTTGAACTTCGAAGTTAAGCAAAGTTCTTCGCTAACTTCGAGTTGTAGGCTCGCCGAATACACGTCGGGTAGTGCAGTGTGTCTACACGTCTCTATATCAGTTTATGCCGCGGTTTATACGATAATGCAATGCTCATCAACACGGCTGCTGTGTAGTGTATACTCATAGTAATAACTCACGCCACACGTTTAAACCACATTCTCTATCCATATTGTATTTTCTGTTTATATTAATTTTGCTTCTTTTCTCTATTTTCTCTCTATTGACTTTATATATGGGCTCTTGTTTTCTCGTGATAGGCTCGTCATATGCTGCGAACAGGAGAGGATAAAAAACCAAATTGTTTGTTTTCATTCACCTCCGATGCGAAGTGAGATTCTGAATCAATTGCGTCGCCTGTCTATCCCGCAAAACCCAACCACGTCACGCGGAGAACCTGTCGTGTTTTGTTTTGCCACAGAAAACTACATGTCATCAGTAGTTAATAAAAGACAAATTTGTCTTTTATTAACTCGTGATGTCATATACGCCGACGTGTTTACGCCACGCCACGCTTGCCAGTTATTTCGGGGCGAAATTCCGTAAATACCTTTAGATCGAGAGTTCATAAAATACATCGGTATAGGGTTTGTTAGTTTTTACGTCGGCGTCGCTCTTTTCTTTCGAGACGTGCGTTAGGATTTCGGGTTAGATTTGCGACGACGATTTCGTAAACTGTAGCGTGCCTTTGTGGCGCCGTGGCGTGGTGGCGACGTGGCGTGGTGGCAACGTGGCGACGTGGCGGGGTGGCAACGTGGCGACGTTGCGGGGTGACGACGTGGCGACGTGGTGGAGTGGCGACGTGGCGGGGTGACGACGTGGTGACGTGGTGGAGTGGCGACGTGGCGGGGTGGTGGCGTGGGGACGTGGTGGAGTGGCGACGTGGCGACGTGGTGGAGTGGCGACGTGGCGGAGTGACGACGTGGCGACGTGGTGGAGTGGCGACGTGGCGGGGTGACGACGTGGCGACGTGGTGGAGTGGCGACGTGGCGTGGTACAATGCAAGAACTTGTGGCAAGAAAAAACAACCCGTCACACCGGGGATACATATACATATATAATAATGGAAAACAGCGTTTCCGGCGAGCGATCTCCTTGCAACAGGATGTCACCTGTCATGCTAGTTTATTTAGTCTTGCACTCGTACCCCCGCGAGCACGCGCGAGTAGGCGATGTGAATAGTTTCACGAGAGCTCCATCGGGGTCTTTCAACTCGGCAATTTTCTGGAGTTTTCTGGCATGTGGTTAGACAAACACGCAGACATGCGTAGTACGAGAAACTAGGCGGGTAGTGAGAAGGCGAGAGCGAGTGAGAGGGCGAGAGCGAATGAGAAGGGGTGCGCACTCGCAAGCGATTGGGGCGGGCGAACGGGGAGAGAGTAAGAGTGAGAGGGAGGGAGAGAGCCCGAGTTGGTAGAGAAGGGAGAGGGAAGGGAATGGAAGGGAGAGGATGGGTAGGAGAGTGAGAAGAGGAAGAGAGAGAGGGGGCATGGGAGGGGTAAGAGAGCGAGCGAGAGGGGGTACTCTTAAGAACGCCTATACGAGCGGATGTTTTTCTTCGAGGTGTTTTTCCTGATAGAAAAAAACATGTAACTGATACCTTGGTATTTCGAAAATCACGGTATGGAATTCCGCCTGGGAAATAGTGCGTGGCAGTAGCTATAAGCATGGATGCTAACACCTGTTTCCAAAGGACACCTCGCGTTTTCCTTCAGTGGCAGTTGTGCTGTGAAATCAGGCATTCTCAGTTGTGCTCTATAGAACGGACACTTGTCTATAAAAGTCACTCTTGGCGTTTCCTTTGTGTGACTTTTATAATTTACAATTTCAGGACGTTGCATGCTATTTGAAAGCCACCGCCGTAACACTGACCCTCTTCTCGCCATAATTCACCGGCATAGCGCTGCATATACTGGCTTCTAAATGCGAGAATTCTTCGCCTCGCCGCTGAAAAACTCTGCTGCAAACAGTTACGAACAAATTTAGCTAAAAAAACAAATTTTTTAAATAAATTAAGTAAAACAAACAGAAGCGTTTGCCGGTCGGATGGAATTTAGAACGGCAGGGGTTGCCTTATTATTACGCACACGAACTGCGTGAAAAATGACGAGTGTGCATTCTTGTATAATTACGCGCATACGGTTAGGGCATCCGGGTACGAGTCAATACAGCGCAGCCGTTACTATCCGCTTGCGATACTAGATCGACTGTTTTTAAAGCAAAAGTTCCTGCGGCCTATCCCATAGGGGTTTGCAACTGGATGCTTTACGATTTACGTAGTCAGTTTAGGTATGCTACATCAAGAGCTCATAATTAAACTAATCGCTTCAATTATGAGCTACCGATACTGCTGTCAAAACTGTATATATGGTTCACTCGAAGGAAGATCGAAAAGATTCCTTTATAGACGGATGTACGTTCTATAAAGGTGGTTTCACTGTACAACAGACACTTGAAAGAAACAACGAAGTTATTCTTTATACAGCGAAATACAGAGAGGTGGCCGTTCTATAGAGGTGTCCGTTCTAAAGAGGTGTCCGTTAATACAGGGTTTGTCTGTATGTAATCGGTTAGCTCGTCTGGCTAGCTCGCAGATTTGCGTGATCACGATACTTGGATGGAAAAGCCGTAGTTTTTATTACCAGTGATAATTTTTAGCGGATTGCTGCTGCCTGGACGCAGTCGACGATATATATATATTATATAGATAGATAGATATAGATAAATAGATATATATCAATCACGTGTTGTCTATTAATATATATATATATATATATATATATATATATATATATATATATATATATATATATATATATATATATATATATATATATATATATATATAT
>NW_014577184.1:202040-207366 GCF_000485595.1 Priapulus caudatus | reverse complement strand
AATAATATATATATATATATATATATATATATATATATGTGATTTATTGATTAACCGTCTGCGAAATCTTGCTTGCGGCGAGACTTCCGGCAAAAATCCGTCTCGCTGATATAGAATCGGGAGATATAAAACTGAAATCCTTAAATCTCTTCCATCGCAAGCATGTCATCATAGCACTCTGCGACCGAATGAGAAAGAGAGAGAGAAAGAAAAGAAGCCATGCCACAGTTGTACTCAGTCTCACTCACTAATGAAATGCCTGCAGGGACGACGACGACGCGATTGTGTGCACCTGATCCCGAGAGACGGGAGGCTGTGATTGTCTAGTCTCTCTACGAGACAGTGTGTGTGTGTGTGTGTGTGCGTGCGTGCGTGCGTGCGTGCGTGCGTGCGTGCGTGCGTCCGTGTGCGTGTGCGTGTGCGCGCGTATGCGTGTGCGTGCGTGCGTGCGTGCGTGCGCGTGTGTGTGACCAATTCGCCAGCAGTGATTGACAGGTCGCTCTTGCCAATCAGCGGTAGCGATAGAAGCCGTTCCAAAAAACGCGGCTTAGTAACGAAGTGCTGTAAGGTCGATAATTTGGTGCGCAAACATGAAAAACAGGTCTAAATTTGATTAGATTGATCGATCTAGCAGTAAACTTTAGCAGGGGGCGTATGGATATCTCGCTCATGCGGATAGGTCAACGCTTTTTTCTGGTACAAGAATATATTTGCAGTATCTTTGCGAATCTGGGTACGATATCGTAACCCCTATCCCCCCAACATGCATGGTACAGACCAATAGGTATTACACCCCTTAGTTTATCGCATTCAATTCAATAACTTAGCCTTCAAACAAAATAGCGCAACGATGGACGCATCGAAAGTCACCCGATTTCCCATCTAGTGTAGTATATAGGATATCTAGATGGCCTGCTGTAACTTACGTGTACAGAGAAGTAATTCACCTGTGTGGCCCCACCCTCCTATGGGCGTACACCGCTGTGTTCCGGCAGGTGGCAGGTCTACATCGCTATTGCTGACATTGTCATGTCGTCGTGGATCTTTCTGCCATGCGGGGTTTATCGCTGTCCCTGCACCATGGGTACTGTACTTCTGTTTTATTGTCGAGTGGAGTGGTGGCTGCGACCTCACCCCTGAATACGGTGATTTGTAGCGACTAGGTTAGTGACGCGGACTAGGTATGCGTTGGCCGGATGGCGGTATGAATATATCGCCATCGGCACTTGATACCGACCTTACGTACACAAACCATAAACCACTCATCACGTCCGTTGTGCATTGTGTTTCCACTGTGCGTGATATATTTCGCACGTTATATTGGACTTGCATTTGGTTATACGGACTAGGGCGGGAACCCGAGCGAGAGACTCGTTCTGTTCTGAACCACCTTGCAGGATATTGTCGGGGTGACAATGACTGTAAATACTATCGTCAGGGAGGTTTGCCGAAAACATTCGGAGCAAGTTTGTTACAATCATTTCTAATAAGGTGATCGGGTCGCAGTTACAGGGGAAAAACTGATCACGCGCTATCGACTCGTGTTCGCAGTAGATTCTACCTAGTATTGGTGTCGTTATGTACGTGTTAGGTCATGTTTACGATAAGCGCGCTCCAGCCATAGCTCTGGTCAACGTGCATGTGCTTTGCGTTTGGGGTTGCGATCGGGGAGCGGACGAATTCGCCGAGGAATTCGCAACCTGGTAGATTCGGCTCATTCCGCTGATGAAGACCTCCCGGCTGCTTCTCCGCCCCATCCTCACTCCCGTACACACACTCACGCGCGCGCGCGTCGCCGACACCGATCGTCGGCTGGCAACGGAGCCCCGCGCGCGCGTAGACTGCCCCACGCGCCTCCGCGATACGGTACCCTCTGCAGCCGTGCAGGCGCGGGGGCCGTCTACGACGCCGCGTGTGAACTCTGATCCAAGTAGAAGCCAGCAGCGGGCCTGGCGTGCTGCGCTGATCGGCCGCAGCTGCGCGCGGATGAGGAAGAGATGCTGATGCTGCTGCTGCTGGTGCGCGAAGCCTGCCGCCGATTCCATTCATTAGCATCCGAGTAGTGACTACGGCGCACGCTCGAACGCGATTGGACGGCGGCGGAAGACGCTCGCTAGACTCTACTAAGCTAGCGTGCGTACACGGCGAGCCGGCATCCTTGCTCCGACGCACGAGAAGCTAACAGCTGCCTTGCCGCCACCGCTCCGCCGATGCCGAGAAGCTTGCTACAGCCTCCGCCGCCGCCTCCAGCGTCTACCGCACGGCGCAGTAGATCTTCGTAAACGTCAGATCGATTTCAGCAGAGTCTTCCGTGTTTGCCTTTTGGCGATGTGCGTTTGTTTGTTCGTTAGGCATCCACTGAACTTTCGTCGGAGACGTTGAAGCCTGTTTTGTCGTAAAGTTCGTGAGTGACGTACTGCAGTTGCTCCGACCGCTACTGGGACTCGAACCAGGCATCCTGCTGTGATTGTTTTCTAAGATCGCGCATGTTGAGATTAGCACGATCGCCTACGCTTGCATTATACCTATAACCGCTGAAATATATCCAACTTAACGGGACTAGAAGCTAAAACGCAGTTGTCAATCGGACTCGGACCAACGGTAGACAAGCGCAGCATTTGCTTTCACTGACCTTTCGAGCTGCGTGGCAATCTGATGACCTAATCGTAGCGAGGTGACCGTCCAGTCATCGTACGAGAGAGAGAGAGAGAGTCAGAAACTAGAAACGCAGGCTGTAGTGGGAGATTCGCAGGACTGCAAAGTAGAACTGTCGCATCGTGTGCAGTCATCGCATGAGAGAGAGAGAAGGTAGACACGCAGTAGGCGGTAGTAGTGGGAAATGCCCGTGATCAGCGTAATGCAGCTCAGCCAGCTGGCTTACTACCTCCTGCCTCGCAGCAACAAGATCGTAAGTCACCGCATAACACGATTCCACGTCAAAAAACCTTTATTCTGCATTTACCAAAATGACAGTATGGCTTCATGAGAATTATAATTTGTTGTTTTTTGTTTAAATTTATAGACTACGGTACGTTTTCGCGAAAGTTGTGGGGGCGGTGCATTCAGAAACTACAGCACGTTTTTTACGAGAAAGGGTTTTTGCAATTTAGAAAACTACAGTACGTTTTCACGAGAGACGGTTTCGCATATGCGAACTATAGTATAGTATATATATATATATATATATATATAAGTCTGGATGCTTGAGTCTATACTGTCGGTATAGTGCTCGATGCATTAAGTTGCAGAGCATAATAAATTGTAGTCTGTAGATAAATTAAAGACAAGACATCACTTTTAGCTGTTACTCCGAGTTTCACGCTTACGCGATCATCAGACAGACTTTAATGAAGAATAAACCTTGTATACATTCTACAACCTATATATACATGAATGGCGTTTTAGTTATCTATTGTTATGTAGTTCTATAGCTCTAGTAACTATAGCCCGCGTACGGTTGCTTGCAGAAACCGTACGCGGGCCATAGTTACCAGAGCTAGTAGATCTATAGTTATATAGTTGAATCCATCTATTGTTCTGCTGGTCTATTGTTGTTCGGCTTTTGACTTTTTGTTTGTGTCTAATCTTATTGCCGCCATTTATATCTGATCCGATCTATAAAAAAAATCAGATATAAATGGCGGCAATAAAATTAGAAACAAACAAAAAAGTCAAAAGCCGAACAACAATAGACCTGCAGAACAATAGATTGATTTAACTATAGAACTATAGATCTACTAGCTCTTAGGTTTCACGAAGCGTGATTAACTTTAATTATGATTAAATCACTAACCATAATTAACCTCCTGTAATTATGATTAGTTAATCATACTTAAAAATCTGTTTCACGGAGCGATTTAAGTACTTATTTAACTAATCACATAATTAGCCGACTTAAACATGAATTACACTGAATTCAAAATGTCGAACAACGCCAAAAGTATCTGCAAATTCGGTACCTGAAAAGGAATTAATTTACAATTATAATGACTAAATTAGTACAGCTAATCTTAGATAATTTAAATTTCCTTGGGAAAAAATTGAAGTAAACTTTCCAATTGTAAAATCTGCAGCGTACTTAATATACTAGTACTACCTACATACTACTACTCGTACTAGCAACTAATTATAATTAGTGGATTTAATCATGCTCCTGAGTAGAATTAAATATTGTGATTAACTTAATCATGATTAAAGTTAATTACGCTTCGTGAAACCGGCACCTGGTAACTATGGCCCGCGTACGGTTTCTGCAGGCAATCGTACGCGGGCTATAGTTACTAGAGCTATAGAACTACATAACAGTAGACAACTCAAACAATAGCGCCATTCATGTATATATAGGTTATAGAATGTATACAAGGTTTATTCTTTATTAAAGTCTGTCTGATGATCGCGTAAGCGTGAAACTCGGAGTAACAGCTAAAAGTGATGTCTTGTCTTTAATTTATCTACAGACTATAATTATATATTATTCTATATATAGTATATTATATATAGTATAGTATATAGTATAGTATAATTATAGTTAGTATAGTATATATATATATATATAGTATCGCGAGAATAAGAGTTTGCATTCATGAAACTACGGTACGCGATGAAGTATTTTCTACGTTTGTAGGCGCGGCGGTGTGAACTAGCGATGGTGATAAGTAAGCATTCTATCCGGAACGTTGGCCTGCGCTTGACACGTGTAATTAGTCGGTATTCTTTACCCTCATCTGTCCTAAATCCGGGTGCGGATAGTTAAGCATGCAGTGAGCGCGTGTGTGTTGTGCTTTGCAGTTAGTGCGGGGGCCAAACCGGGTAATTGAGACTGCTAGCCGGAGCAAATATGTGTATACGTTATCCAGTAGCATTTTGCTAACCTGAATTCCGCTCAGCCTCAATACGCTATCAGCTGATTGGGGCAACATGTTTGTGTAAGCAGACGAGATGCATCTACGGCGCGCTAGCCGCTACAAATGCTCGGGAACCGCCGGGACCCCCCTCCCTTCCCCTCCCCCGCATTTTAGTGTTGCCAACGAGAGAGAAGCTAAGATTTTCGGCAGTGCCGGAATGCGATAGTGTGTGACTCAGTGCGCGGGCGGGAGTCGGTTATTTTGGGTTAGTTGGGGGAGGTCTTGCTCTGTTTTTCTCTGTCTCTCGGTCTCACCTTTCTCCATTTCATTTACTCTCCCTCTCCCTCTCTTGCCCTTGCTCTATAGGTTTCTCGTTCTCGTTCTCTCTCCCCCTCTCTCTCTCTCTCTCTCTCTCTCTCTCTCTCTCTCTCTCTCCTTTCTCTCTCTCTCTCTCTCTCTCTCTCTCTCTCTCTCTCTCCTTT
>NW_014577184.1:195590-202030 GCF_000485595.1 Priapulus caudatus | reverse complement strand
TCTCTCTCTCTCTCTCTCTCTCTCTCTCTCTCTCTCTCTCTCTCTCTCTCTCCTCTCTCTCTCTCTCTCTCTCTCTCTCTCTCTCTCTCTCTCTCTCTGCCTGCCTGTCTGTTTTGCTCTCTCGTGTCAACATTCGATCCGTCTTGTAAATCGTGTCGATTAATGTTGTACAGCATTCGGTTTGTCTTGTACAACATTCAATTCGACTGTAAATTGCAGTTACGCGCTCACGCTATGGTACGAGCATTATTCAAGAAGTGACGTAATAATAACAGACCGATATATGTATAAATATATATATTAATTCTTGCTCGACCGTAGCACCTATGAATGACGGATGTGATTAACTCATAAGTACTCCGCGAAAGGAAATGTTTCTCTACCCCCACCTCCTAACTCTCTCACTTTCCCCCCTCATCCTCTCTCCCTCTCTCTCTCTCTCTCTCTCTCTCTCTCTCTCTCTCTCTCTCTATCTATCTATCTCCCTCTCTCTTTCCCTCGCTATTTCTTCTCTCACTCTACTTCCCCACTCTACCCCTTCCCTCCCCTCGCCTTTTCTCTGGTTTTCCCCTCTCCTCCATCTCTCTCACCAATCTCTCTCCCTCTCTCTGAAAATGAACTGGTATACGCTAATCACGCACGTATGAAACCGCGACGAGCGATCAGCCTGTGACGACGTGCCTCTTATCCTGTCATGGATGATGGCAATGTGACGACTGGAACCAGCGGCTTTCACGGCGTCTACGTAACGGCGTGCTAACGCGATCGATGGCTTCGCACGCTACGCACATCGGGCTGCTCGCTGACGTAGGTACAGACGTATAACAGCGTTGTGTGGCGTCAGCCGGCTAGCGATAGCGACTAGGGGCTCGCGCCGTCTTATAAACTAGGCGCAAACAAATCTAACCACGTCACGGAAAGTCCGGAAGTATGAATGTACCGTGTCTAGGATTTCACGACAGCTTTGAGAGTAGTTTCATTTTATGATGGATACAAATATGTTAACCCGCCAACGACGGGTTCGAAACCACCCGTCTAGCCGTGATTTTCGAGGTTAATGAAGTTATTTGGGCCTGTCATCTAAAATTCGCTGGATATGTAGAGAGGCAGCTGGACCGGCTGTCGTAAGATTTTCGGTAACACGTATTTGTGTTCATTTTAAGATGAAACTACTCCTCTACTTGTACCTCAGGATGACGATGAACTAATGACTGAAAAACAACGATGCACTTTGCGGGATTCACATCAAATACCGTATTAACGTCACGACGTCGTCGTTCTAACATGTGTTAACTACTGACGTCACGACGTCGTTATAACACGCGCTAATTGCTGACGTTACGATGCCGTGTCGTATATAGATATAGACGAGCGCGTTAGTGTTGTTACAGCTAAACGAGCTAGTACTTTACGACTACTGCGTCCATATATAAAGTGTTAATGGGTCGGGTACGCTTAGAGCAGACGAGGCCCGCGAAAGAAATCCCGTGGTTTTCACAGGTATATACATATCAGGGCCTCCTCAGGATGTTTTAAAGTTTGAGCCAAGGTCTGATCCACCAAAGAAATTTTTTAGCCACCAATGAAAAATTATAGCCACTGTTCACTTTATCGTATGTGCTAGGTAAGGCATAAACAGGTGATGGGTATGGGAAAAGAACGTGTACGAAAACATTTTACGACACACGACACTGCAATTTGACGATTTCATTATTCAAACGTTTTGTGAGCAGTTAAACCAATCGCCATTTGCATTCGCCACTTAGTGTAGTACAATCTCTACTGTCATTTATTCATCGCATTTTGGGAAGGTGGCGAACGCCAGCGGTAGGCCTGCATATGGTCACTTAGTAACGCTGAGAGGGTCTATGTCCCCCGGGGTACTGCCGGAACGTACCCTGGGTACGGTGGGGTATACCGGAACGTACCCTGGGTACGGTGGGGTATACCGGAACGTACCCTGGTACTATCTAATATGTCGGACCGTACCTCGCCTACTCCACTAACGAGTCTAGGGAGTCGCCTACCCCTACTCCTTAACCCGAACCCGAACCCTAATCCTAACCCTAACCCTAACCCTAACCCTAATCCTATAGGGGGACTAACCATATCAAATAGTGACCAGGGTACGTTCCGGTATACCGGACCGTACCCAGGGTACGTTCCGGCAGTACCCTGGGGGACATAGACCCTATGAGCCTTAGTAACCCAAATGTTTGCTTAGTCTGCAGTATTCCTCCAGTAGTGAGTACGTAAGCAAAGTAAGTGAGTGAGAATGTAGAGATAGGCGCGCGAACATGCAAACTCTATTGTCTCGGGGGTTTCATGGGTATATAAAGTGGCTTAGTGATGCTGCTTACGGAAGTTCCGTAGACTGCAGCATTCCTCCAGCAGTACGTAGTTAGGTGGATAGAATGTGTAGAATGCGGTTCTGACGCCCTGCCGCCGACTTCACCAGCAGCCCTCCCCGCAGTGAGAAACCAAGTAGTTAGAGGGGGGAATGTAGCGAGAGGCATGCGCGCACGCGAAACCCTCAGCCGAATTGAATACGGTTACAATATTGTCGACTAGCTCCTATCCGCCTCCCTGTTATTAGGCGGAAAATCGGCGACCGTTGGTCGTTCGTGATGAGCGACTGCTGTTAGTGAAGTTTATAGGGGGTTAGGATATGAAAGCGAAATATCGGCACAGACGCCCGCGGACACAAATAGCAACTTTCCATTCGCATTTATCGATTGGTTTAGTAGAAGATTTCCACTTCCACCCACGGCTGCGCCATCGCGATGTTCTCTGTGTGTGTGTGCGTGCGTGCGTGCATGAGTGTGTGTGTGTGTCTGCGCGCGCGAATTGACTAGGCGACCTATTTACATGTAAAATAATCTTTTCGTTGAATAGTTTTGGGCGCGTGGATACAATGTCAAACATTGGTCTTTTCAAACCATCAATCAAATCAAATCAAATCAAACCAAAACCAAATATAAAAAATCAATAAAAAAAAATCAAACAAATTCAAACCACGGCGACGAAATTGCAGACTGAAAGTTTCCCTGCGCGAGTTTAGACTAATGCATCGTAGCGTCGATGCAACGTAACAATGCCCTACGAGACAGATTGAACGATGGTACCTTTCGTAACTAGCATATTTTTACTTTCAATGTTAACCGTGCAGGGAAGGCTGCAGATATATCCATTCATATTATTATCTGCGGTTTCGGCACAGTTACATGAGTTAAAGGAAATCAGATTTATGGATGCATTGATATTCCCTTGGACCTTTTTTAAGCAAAAATATCACAGAAAATGCCACAATTTACCCAGCCCCTTGGAGTGATTGACAGCTGGCTCCAGCCAAACACTATATGGGGCGTTCTAAAAATGTTGCTTAGCAACTAAGTGAAACAAACTCGACAATTTGGCGCGCACGCGTGAAAAAAAAACACGACAAAAAACTGGTCCAACTCGACCGACCAAGCAATAACATCGAAAGGGGGCATGGATTATATCGCTTAGACGGACAGTTCAGGTTTTATATGAATCTTTAGAGCAAGAATACTACCTACTCAGCAGTAAGGGGCAATGCGTAGCAGGACTATTCCCCGACGAACCCCCCGGTGTTTTCAAACGTATTTCGCCAGCCGGTGGGTGGTAGACGAATTCCACAAGCTTCCCGCGCGAAAACTGTTGTATCCGTTTATTGTTTGACACGCCGCGGGAACCGCATGTGCAGCACGAACGCAACAGCAACAAACTCCCCCACCCCACCCCGGCAAGCGGTTATTAACCTGCTAGCCGCAGATTCCTGTAAAATGCCGCCCGTGGTTTTCTGTCAGCAGTCGGTCGGCCAGTGCTGAGGCGCTACATCTGCTCTCTCGTATCCCCCTCATCCGGGGCTACGAAGCCTAAATATGTTTCCAGCAGTGCGTAGAGGGAAGGGAACCCCCGGGCGGCTGCGCACACAGGAGCCAATCACGGGTGCCGACGGAAGCGGGTGCCGAAAAAGAGGTCATGTTGATTTTTTCGGGGCGACGATTGCTTCACGCATTGGGCCTATTAGGACCGCGTGGCTGTGATTAACCGGCTGCTTGTAGTTCTAAGACGGTGCAGTGTGAATGGCAGGCAGCTAATATAACTGTTGTGCGAGCAAGCAGCGCGGGTGAATTGAATCCGAACGAACGAAGCCCAAACCATGACCCTGACCCGCACCCGAATCCTCAGCAGAGGCCTAACCTGTCAGTCATATCATAAATAAATAAATAAATGAATGAATGAATCAATCAATGAATGAATGAATATATACATATATATATATATATATATATATTATACTTTTTTTTATATATATAATGTAGTATATTCATATTTCAACAATGGTTCTAACTTCTTAGTGCTGACAAATTCTGCTTAATATAATATCAGCTGTAAACAAAAACCAATTCTGATCTAAAATCTTGCTAATATCATTAGCACTGTAATGCATAATTAGCCTTCATTATCCACATTCTTCCATCCCTAACTTGATGCTTTGTCATTTAGATTGAATTCATTAGCGCTTATTCATTAACATGTTGTTCGTTGAGAGACGTGTTGTTGATATTGTCACGAAGAGACACGAGGTGTATTGGTCTCATATGACATTTTGGCACAGATTATTCTCATATCAGTGTGTTGACTCATGACAAGCCGTGTTTGTGTGTTTCTAGGCGCCGGGTTCAGTCAGTCAGGATCACCAGAGGTATGGCGGCGACAGGCCTCGCCTCAACCACCATCTATCTTTCCTGAAGTCACATAAACCACGACCGGAGTCAGCGAAGACGACGAGGCACCACTCCGACGTAAGCACGCATAGAAATTAGCTAATACCAACTACCCTACTACTAATAAGGTATTATGAGCTCTTGGCTGTAATATTACTGACTTTAAGCGCATTGTTCACATCTTATTGCACAAAAAATTGCTCCGTAAAAATCAAAGCGATGCTGTTTTGGAAATTTTCTGGTCTACGTGATTTTCAACAATTAGGTCCTACCGCGGAAACAAGGTATTGTATGGTTTCCGGGCATCCAGGCCCCGCTTACAAAACAGAAGCTTGCACAACAATACCCACAGAACATGAGAGGCTGGCTCCCCGGCTCCAATCCTATTAGCGATATATATGATAAGAATGCCAGCTGGGCCAGTATTACCCGCGGATGCGCATTATTCGATTATTATACGTTCGCTGATTATGGCAACCTGTCATGCTCGCGGCTCGCCACGACCGCCAGGGGGCGTCGCGGTCGTTATCGGACGTCATACGAATTGTGGTATACGGATCGAATTACGCACCTTTGGTGAGGCAGAAAGTGCCTTCCATAAGCCAACACGGCAGCAGCAGCTGCGGCGATGGCAGGTGAATGCTGCTAGTGTTTAAGCGACCTACCGGATACATATCCTCTTCTGCGGCCGGTCATATAAGACGTAACCTTCCGATAACGCATACACGCGCGTCGACACGCGCGCACGCACACACACGCGCACGCACACGTACATACATGAACACATTTACATAGTAACGCCACGCACACGCACACGCACTCGCGCACGAACACAAATTCACGCGCGCGCACGCACGCACGCACGCACGCATACACACACACACACACACGCGCGCGCACACACACACACCACACACACACACGCGCGCGCGCGCACACGCAGAAGTACACGCCTAAACACACGCGCACGCACCCGCGCAGGCACATGCACGCACACGTGCAAGAGATTTGCAAACTTGTAGCACTGCGCCGAGATGAGATGTAATACAAACAAATGACGATGGGATACTCGGTTGTTGTAGGCGGTGTATGTACACACACTGACAGAAAGCCATCCTATCGAGCTCTTCCCATGATTAATGACTTCGCAGTGTTGCCCAACATTCAATATGTGTCAGTGATGGCGTAGCTAGAAGAAGGCTTTATTGCACCCATTACAGAAATTTAATACACATGCAGTGTCGACGAGCGGTGAGCAGCAAATGGTCAGAGTGAGCTGGCAGTAGTGCGGACACGTGGTGATAGGCAGGCGGCGAGAACAGGCTGGCAGCAAAGTAGATACATGTTGATAAGCAGGCAGTAATAACATACCGGCAGTAGCGTGGACACGTGGTGAGAGGCAAGCAGGCAGTGCGAGAAGAATTCTGGCAGCATCGTGGGTGGGTGTACGATGCTGAGCTCTCTGCCATAGCACCGCACACGCACGCACACACACACACACACACACACACACACACACACACACACACACACACACACACACACACACACACACACACACACACACAGCGCGCGCGACGCGACGACACACACACACGCACGCACACACACACACACACACACACACACACACACACACACACACACACACACGACACACACACACACACACACACACACACACAC
>NW_014577184.1:193782-195580 GCF_000485595.1 Priapulus caudatus | reverse complement strand
GTGTGAATTTACTTTATTTATTACTAATACCTCGACCTTTTCCTTCCCTAAACGACTACACTGCTGTACGGCCGAACGGACGGAGTGTACGGTACGAGCAGCACACACACACACACACACACACACACACACACACACACACACACGCGCGCGCGCGCGCATATGTATACACGTAGGAAGGACATACATACACACGTACTCGCGCACTCCTACAGACGCACATACTCACTCACGATCGCACGCGCGCTCTGAAAGAGAAGCACGCACGCACGTACGCTCTGAAACAGAAGCACGCACGCACGCACGCTCGCACGCTCTGACACAGAAACACGCGCCCATGTAACTTTCTCGATTAACGATCATCCGCCTCCCACGGCAGCTGTGCCTCTATTTATCCCGCGCGCGTGCCTTGCCGTGCCATCTCCCCTGAACGAGCGAGCGAGCGAGAGGGGGGGAGGGAGGGGGAGCGGCAGCAGCTCGCATGCGTGCGGGCGAGCGGGCTTCCGTAATCAACGCTAGTCGCCGCGCAGACGAAAATGGCGACACACTTTCGCCCGACAATTTGCCGATCGCGCCCGAAGCACGCGCCGACGCCCCTCGCTCACTTTCGCTGATGAAAGCCGATAGTCGTAGTAACTGTCGCCGAAATAGCGTCTCGGTCCGTGCCAGGCCGTATCAGCCGACAGCGTCCGGCCCTCCACTCCCCTCGCATCAGCTTGTTTGCTTGCAGCGTGTGCGTACGAGCCACTTCCTCTAATTTGCGGATGTCTCCGGCGCGCATCATCAGGCGGTAACATTCTAGAATAGATAGAGAAGCCCCGCTCGCAGCCTCCCGCGGAGCTTTCATGTGTTGTGCACGTTGTTCATGGCTTCGTGGTCGGCTCGATGAGGATGGTAATACAGATTGTTTGTGCGTGGGCACGAATGAGAGCAGCCACGCGCATGACGTGATTTGTTAATTGAGTAACGTCGCCATGTTAAATTCTCTCTCTCTCTCCCGCTGTCTCGCTTTCTATCGCTCTCTCCCTCTCTTTCTCTCTCTCTCTCTCTCTCTCTCTCTCTCTCTCTCTCTCTTTCTCTCTCTCTCTCTCTCTCTCTCTTTCTCTTTCACTGCTCTCGCTCTCGCTCTCTCTTTGTCTTTGTCTTTCTCTTTCTCTTTCTCTTTTACTCCCTCTCCCCGTTCTCTCCTTCTCCCCTTCTCGACTATCTATCTCTTGCTCCCCCACTCTCTCCCTCCCTCTATCTCTCACGCCTCTTCCACTCTTTCCTCCCTCTCTCCGTCTCCTCCCCTACACCTCTCTCTCCCGTTCTCTCTTTCTCTTTCTCTCTCTCTCTCTCTCTCTCTCTCTCCCTTTCTCTATATCTTTTCTATTTTGCTCTCTGTAAATGCTCTCAGACGGAGACTCGGTCGAGCTCTGTTATTTACTGCGTGCGGCAGCGAAGGATTGGCGGCAATTTCCATGTATTAGCAGGACTCTGCGTAATGCTGGCTTCATTAAAGCTGATTTAGGGTAATAGTAATGCAGTGCGGCAGGCAACGGTTCACGACGCTGGGTCCGCTTAATCAGATTTACGGCGAAACTGGCACAAGACTTTCGCCGCGATTTCAGTAGGCTCGTGTGTGTAGCAGCAGCAGCAGCATTAAACTATCTCCGCGTAAGGTCAACCTGCATGTAAGGGTCACTCGGGGGACACGCCAAAGGTGTCGTTTATACACAGCTGACGGAAATCCATCAATCCTTCCATAATCCATCCTTCCATCCTTCCATCAATCCATCCATCCATCCATCCATCCATC
>NW_014577184.1:185262-193226 GCF_000485595.1 Priapulus caudatus | reverse complement strand
ATCCATCCAATGCCATCCATCCAACCATCCATCCATCCATCCATCCATCCATCCATCCATCCATCCATCCATCCATCCATCTATTTATCTATCCATCTATCCATCTATTATCTTTCCCACAGTGCATTTTTCCGGGTAAATGAGAGTATCCGGAATTCGTCTCATATTCGGATGTGAATTTCTTATTATACATCCTGACCTTTTCCTCCAAAGCTACATCATTCATGCTAACGCGTTGTGCGATCCTGCTACCCAACAGATTTGCACTGATTATGAAAGCTAATGTAGTAGGAAGCCAGCGCTACGGTATTAGCGAGCAGCTACAAATGGTCTGTGCACGCGAATCCGCCCACGGCTCTCTGTTTTCATCAGCTGCCTTCCTGTGACATTTAAATGCCAGTAGATTTTGCATCTCGCGTTGCCCAGCGCTACTGTGCTCAATATCATAGCAATAAGGTAAGCCTATTTTTTGATCTGCAGGTAGGCGCATTATCGTAGGGTCGTACAGCAATGCCCATGGGTAGCCTAGTGTTATATAGTATAATATTTCTAGTGTTGAGGTTATATGCTGTGTGTATCAATATCAATGGAACGACCCTGTACGTGTCAAGGCGAGTACGAGTGACCGGGGGAAATGATTTCATGGGCATCATATATATATATATAGGCCTATATACTATAATATACTATATATATATACTATTTACACTATATAATATATATATATATATATATCATATTAGCATCGTTTGTAGTCGTGACTGTCATATGTCTAAAATGTCGCAAGTTGAATGTCATAATGTCAACGAACTATCGGCTGCAAAGTATCATACGATCGAAATCTCAACACTCTTTGCGCACATGACTACAATGATTACGTTTCGGTCGTCACGAGATGTTATGATTATCATTAAAGAAATGCTGTGATTCTGATATCTCTTTCGTCATATCATGAGTATCCTCATAGCTTTTGTCATAGTCGTAATATCTGACATGGACCTATGTTTTTTTTTACAACGGGCCCCAGCTCTCTCGCGCGAACAATAATTCTCCACGTCCAATAAACCCCAGCCATACCCGTCACCATCCCTTACAGAGTGACCATCCATATGAATGGACTCCAACGCCTGGACGCACGTTGCGCCATCTACTGTTCTCCCTGTTTGCTGTCATTATGACAAAGGCTTCTGTTTTGCACGTCACGTGGAAAGAAAGTCCCGACAATATTAATTAAGACTTGAACATCGTTTGGATCCTACTAGATTGTCATACCTAAAGAAGGGTTCAAGAATGCCCATCTGAAATTCGAATTTCACATTTCAAATTTCGAATTTAAAATGTCCGTTTTCGAATTTATAATTTTCAAACTGCGAGTTTAGATTTCGAATATAACTACCGAATGAAACCAGTACGCAGTTGAGGAGTGAGAGGTAACACGTGAGCTGATTCGTCGCGAGAGTTGTTTAAATTCCGAATTTCGAATGAGCCTTATGAGGCTGTCGTGTGTTTGCGAGTGTCTCGTTTACGTTCTATTTCTCTCGTGGTGATTGTAAAGAGCATCGCTCGTACGTACTCGCGCGTGTCTACACTGCCAGCTTGCACGGCCATATGTCCCTGTTTACGTACTTACATGCATCTTGCTGTTGCATAACTAGCATCCAGTTTAAGGACATTGTTCAATACACTAATAACAACGATTATTTTAAGAACGATGATCTCTAATGGTGTAATGTTGTGTGTGCTACACACTAACGTGTGTGCAACATTGTGTGCGTGCGTGCGTTCGCGCGTATGTATGCGTGTGTGGGGGGGGAGGGTCTCTGCGTGCGTGCGTTTGTGCGTTCGTGCGCGTGTGCGTGTGTGTGGGCTCGAGAATGTGCGAATCTATGTTTGCGTGTGTGAGGTTCAGGGAGGGGAGAGGGAAGTGCAGAATACTGTCTATGCACATTATGTAAATTTCCATGTCAGCCATTATAATGATGTCGGTTATCGGATTCGCTGATTGTCTGACCGTCAGTGACAACACTAAACTGACAGCTCGCTTAATCACAACTCGAGCTACAACAAAGGTTTATTATTGTGCCTTGGATCGAGTTCGCATCTATTGTAGAATTCCAGAGTAAGCACGCACACGCACACGCACACGCACACGCACACGCACACGCACACGCACACGCACACACGCACGCACGCACACACACACACACACACACAAGTCAAACCTGCGTTAGCATTTTTGGAATTTCACTTTTCATTTTGCAGTGGTTAGTGAATCCACATCTGTAGAACTGATACTTGTCTATGAAGGATGCTGTTTTAGATTCCCTTGAGTGACCCTTAGGTATATACAGGTTTGACCGTACACGCAATGTGAGATGTGATCTAGAGACACGTAGGCGTTGCTTGCATGTTGGTTAAAGCTAGCTTAGTATAATCGTAATCTCCCTCGTTGATATTAATCGTAATTAAGCCGTATATTTATTAATTAGCTGCAAAAATCTCCACGACTAGTGGAATTACTCTCGTATTACTGCGAGCCCGACTCTGTGCCTGGATATATGATAACAACGGCGAGGTTTCTCCTTACCTGCACCTTGCTGAACTGAGAGAGTCGGATTCCTGTGGATAGATGAGTGTTTACGTGCGACGTCGTGAAGGGTTCTTCTCGAAGCTTCTCTTTCCGCGGTGAGAGTGAAGTGTTTGCGGTTCCCCATAGGCCTATATATATAGATAGAAAGATAGATAGATATATATACCTATATATGTATATATGTAGATAGACAGATAGATGGATGGATGGATGGACGGACGGACGGACGGACGGACGGACGGACGGACGGACAATATTATGTCAATGACTCAGTAAATCTCCGCCTTCGCTGAATGGCATATACGATCAGGAGTGAATAAAAAAACATGTTATTATTCACTCCTGATCAGACGGTGTGGAGATTATAGCACTCGTCGGGATTTCAGCGGTTTGCAGCTAGGTATTTAATCTGATGCGTAATATTTGAGCGAGTTGATGGTATCAAGAGCTAATAATACCTTATTAGGTATTATTAGCTCTTGATGGTATATAACGCGAGGCACGAAGTCAGCCAGCCGTTTAGCTTATAACGGCTTAACTTATTAGGCTTAACGTTAGCATCTGAAACGCTAATTACTTGCGCTCAGTCGTGATTTTGTGTCTGGCTGGCGTGGTGGTGGGTGGTGGTGGTGGTGGTGGTGGGTGGTGTGGTGGTGGGTGGCTTCGTGAAATTATCTAGGGCATGTGCAAACGCATACTTATTAACAATGAATTTCGTTTTGCACGTATCGATTCTTCGGACGGATTCTAGAGTAATTCTAAAGTTGCACTTGGTATTAATTTAATCATCGAATTTTAGTGAGAAATGGTAATATTTACCGCGAACCGGAAAAGGAACCAAATATTTACTGCGTACTGCTCGGGTCCGGGATATCCTATTAGAACTCTCTCGTCTAATGCAGAATGGATGGGCGGCAAGTTGTGTGAAAGTGAAGCGCGTAAACCACATGTGCTATGCTGAATTCGTTTCTCTGGGAGCATGAACACTTTAACAGCGTGAACTTCTATCTTGGGTATCCAGAAGGATGAGAATTAACAGCAACATAAGTCGTAAATTCAGCGAAAGCGTTGATTTCCCGTGGGTGTTCGGCAGAGTTTCACTTCGCGAACGTAATAGGCGGAATGAAATGATACGTCGTTCAAATTCTTGGACGTGAACTGGTCGCAAGGTCATGGAACCTATTCATACTGCAATCTCTCAGAATGTAGACGGACATCGTCTCTCGAGGGTTGGAGAGCGTAGATAATAGTGAACAACATCCGGCTCGTGCTATGAATCAAGGCAAGGCAATGCAACTCTAATAGTTGTACTAAGAGTACCAAGAGTACTAAGTACTACTAAGAGATTCTACTTGAAACTATGTAGATGATTTATACATTTATGACATTACAAAACGCAACTAGGGCAACACAGCGAACACAAACGTATAATATTAACAGCGACGAATTACTTATATATTTATTAACTATTATATGATTATTTATTTATTTATTTATTTATTTATTTATTTATTTATTTATTTATTTATTCATTTATTCATTCGTTCATTCATCCATTCATTCATTAACTGTTACTCTTAATAATAGCATGAGTAAACAATCTTGAAAATATTTACTCCTGATAATAGTAATAACGGATTGGGCGTACAGACCAGCTGGGGCCCGTTGTCAGAAACTTCGTAAAGTTACGATTAATTTTAAGACTAATGTTAATGTTAAGAGAAAAGTTAATAGCGTTGACAGAAACCTATCGTAACTAAACTTACTTAAGTGAAAACTTACGATAACAGGAACTTCATCACAAGGCTGCTGATTGGATGAGAATCGATCACAAAATTTAAATTCATACACATTTATTGTACATCACAGTAATTTATGCATATTATGATGGCTAACCACATATAAATAATATTTGATGAAAAACGACACGGTCTTGAATTTATTCTGCACAACAAGACAAATTCTCACACTGTAACACGAGACGCGAGAGTCGTGTGGTCAGTGCAAAAGTATTTAAAACAAGAGAACAAATGCCATACGCCATTTGTAAATGTTTTGACACTTTTGTTTTACTTCACGATCGGTAGATAATTAATGTTTTTGACGTGTTTTTCAAGAAAAACACATGATATTACTCATTAATATAAAATATAATATCACTATAATTGTAATTCTTAGTCTAAATGTGTTATTTTCATCTTAATATTAAAGTTAAGGGAGGGTCTAGGATCTCTTAAGTTAAGAGAAAAGTTACGAGAATTTTTAATTCTCTTACCTTTACGAAGTTTCTGTCAACGCTTTAAGAGAAAAAGTTAATGTTAAGATTAATGTTAAGACTAATTTGTTTCTGACAACGGGCCCTAACATGACACACGTGACAACGTGACACACCGCGGTGGTATGATCTGGCATAATGGCTGACACTGATGCTCGCCCCGCTGGCAAGTGCTTCGTGCAATCATCACGTAGCTGTTGTAGCGTGCTCACATTATGTAGACCCCACTCTGGGTCAGTGATTAACTCATTCCAATGTTTATGGCTGTCCGTTGTCGGTGATGCTATAATGCGCACCGATGGAGAGGCAGACAAGTGGCAATCTTCATCGCACTTTTAGTCACCCTGTCACCGTGCCGCCCTTGCGATCAACCTTACGTGCGTGCATGCGTGTGCGCGCGCGTGTGCGTGTTTAAGACGCGCAGGGCTTCTTGTTTGTCCGTGCCACGCCGTGGTATCCTCCATCTGTTGACATCCCGAATTGTCCTTGTCTGTTGTTTTAACCGCGCATAGCAATTACGAAGAACTTGGTCGACTTCGTGTGGAATTGTCATCATCAATCGTAACAAGACGTGTGAGAGTCGGCTGGCTTCGGCAGAACTCGTCGCAGCGATGTGCAGACGTAGACTGGAGCCGTGTCCATTAATCTGTCCTCACTGCGCCCGCGACCGAATAATCGTAAGCTAAAGACGAGTGAGTGAACCGTTAACTGTGAAAGTTAAGGACAGGGAAACAGTCTATACGAAAGATAAGTCCGTGAAAGTTAAGGACGGGGAACCAGTCTATACGAAGGGTAAGTGCTGTGATAGTTAAGAACGGGGAACCAGTCTATACGAAGGATAAGTACGGTGAACGTTAAGGACGGGGAACCAGTCTATACAAAGGATGAGTGATGTGAAAGTTAATGACGGGGAACCAGTCTATACGAAAGATAAGTGCCGTGAAAGTTAAGGACGGGGAACCAGTCTATACGAAGGATGAGTGCTGTGAAAGTTATAGACGGGGAGCACGTCTATGCGAAGGGATAAGTGCTGTGAAAGTTAAGGGCGGGGAGCACGTCTATATGCAAACGACGCTGGCCTGGAAATCGATTTGCTAATTGAATCCGGGAGCTGCCGACGATGTTCTGACGGCGGTCACGTAGAGCGATAAAAGAACGCGGGAGGGGGAGCGGAAGACATCGCATAAAGTGCGCATACGGAAACGTGCGCGCACGTACGCTTTCTGGCGAGCCATTTACAGTCAACCCTGTGTCAGCGGCTCACCTCTATAGAACGGACACTTGTACGTTTGCATAAATAGCACTTTCGGTGTTTCCTTTAGTAGCCTGAGGTGTGAGTGTAGTGGCCGGCCGCAACTTCACTTCCCTCGGTTTAAAGTTTTCTCATCGCGACGCCACCGGGACGCCATATTGACAAAGCGGTGGTAGTTGGTACCATCGCGTTTCATTATAGACTGGTTCCCGAGCTCTTAACGCACAGTACTGGGCAGGAGAAGCAGCTCGAAGTGCGCAACCTTATTCTGACAGAGTGCCTGCCATTTGTCGCGTTGCTATGTGACATATGTAAACAATGACAGGGTGACCGTCTACTGTCGTTACAACTGCGCCCCCTATTACCATCTGTTCTAATTGGGGAACCTTGTATAACAGGCGGATCCGTGAGCTTAACTGATGGGTTCATTTGTGTGGCTTCTGTTTACCTAGACAGCGCTGACAGAAAGATCGAGCTCGCTTGGCACGGGCTCGATCGAACCGCTGCGAGCCAAGAAAGCTAGCTATCATATCAGTGATAATTGGTGATTTGTTGGGCGGATTTACGAAAGCGCTGAAGGCGCATTCGACATTCGAATTTCGAATTCCGTATTTTGAATCGCGAATCTCTAATCTCTAAGTTTCGAATTTCCAGCAAATGATTATGAGATCTGTATTCTATTTGGTAACTTGATTAGTTAAAATTAGTTAACGCGTAATCTGATTGGTCACAATAGCGATTTAAATTTCGAATTTCGAATATGGAATTACGAAATTCGACTTTCAAATTTTAAATGAGTCTTCTGGGCTATAGTAGGTCTAGTTATATGCGATTAACGATGCTTGCGCTCATTCTATATATGGGGCGACGCATACAAATTTATGTCCTTGGATATAGTTCGTCTTTGCATGTTTTAATCTTGATTGAAATATTGATTTTTATCGTCCTCACTTACAGTGCATCGTTGTTATATGCATTACTTTCATCACTATAATTCACTGGCGGCTTAATCGCAATTGCTGTGTTCAACTCAACTACGCCCCCTTGATGAGGAGTAGTCTGTTTTTGCCAGTTTAATAATTGAATATGTTTAACAACATGTTAAAATAATATCCTACTGTATTAAAAATTCGTAAAACGTGACCAGACTTCTCGTACAACTCCTCGGCAACGCGTGTATCGAAGCATGACCATAAAAACTTTTATTCTCGCAATTGTTCCCGCACCCCATCCCACCCCACCCCACCCCATCCCACTCCACCCAATAGTATCGAGCCCGTTACGTTTGTGTCGTGTGATTGCAAGTATCATCATGTTCAAACCTGCAGCAAGTTACATGCACTCCTCATTGTACATGTACTCATGTACATCATCGCCGTACGTGTACACGTCAGCGATCTCATTCGTCGTGTGCACTCACTCCACCGCGCGGTACTTTTCCCGTAGTTTGCTGCTTGCTGCTCGCCCACTGAACACGGGGTATCGTTTCCACGACTAGCATCATCTCCCGCCGAGTGTTTGCAGTAACCTCGCGAAGCTAATAATCGCTCTAGTTTCTTGCTAAACAAACACGCGTTTGGCAAGAACGGGCACACGGTTGCCGATGAATGGTGGTCGGGCCATTGATGGGTGGGAGCGGGCCGGCAGCCGACGCCAGAGTACGCGGATGAGGCGCATGCCGGGTTACTTACGGGTTTCTTCCTCCAGCAGCTCTTTTTTCCGCTCGCTGTTTCTCTCTCTCTCTCTCTTTTTTTTTTTCTTCTTTTCTTTTTCTCTCTCTCTCTCTCTCTCTCTCTCTCTCTCTCTCTCTCTCTCGTCTCTCTCGTCTACTCGTACTACCGTCGTAC
>NW_014577184.1:181234-185252 GCF_000485595.1 Priapulus caudatus | reverse complement strand
CTCCGCTTGTTATATGCATGCATGTATATATATACGCAAATATACGTATATATATATATGCACATATATGTATATATTTATACATGCATGCATATATATATATATATATATATATATATATATATATATATATATATATAGCGCTCTGTTTCTCTTTGATTTTTAATGTCACGTTTAAATATGCTGAAATTATAAAGCTAGAATGACATTTGAGCCAAGGACATGGCCTAATGTCAGGGCATGGTAAAATTCCAGTTTCGGGTATAATGAGAAACGAACTTTTATATTTATACAGACGTGAAGGGCATGGCGAACGGTAGAAAATGCAACGTTAATTTGATTATAATTAATCTAATCCGAGCTATTGTAAATCACGCACCCACCGAATATCATCTAAAATTATTGGTAATCCGCGACGCGACTCATGCCAAACGTAGGTTGAAGGTTGTTCATTTCCGACTATCCGTGATTAAAAGCAGCCCGGACTTCATTCAGTGACCGCTACTGAGGAGGTGAGCGGTGGTCTAGTCGATAGCAAGTATGGTAATCGAGCAACGGCACCACTGAAGCCAGAGTGTATAATTTCTAGAGGGGTAACGTATGCTGCTGGGTTACAGGTTATGCATGGTGCTGATGGCATAAGAAGAGAGATATTCTCTACAGCAACCCTTGCACAAACCTGCATTATATGCATATATGCAACTTCCACTCGTGGTGCACCCACCCCACATTACCTAGCCGGGGAACTTCACCTTGCTTAAAGAATGAATTATTAATTGCCAAATAGAGAGAGCCACGCTGCCTGTAATGTGTTTGTTGTTGTTTTATTTAAATTTTAAATTGTTCATTATTGGAGGGTTTCCACTGAGTAATTGCTGCGGTGTTTACGCGAACTCCCAAGATGAAAATTCGACCGTTCTGATTTTCAAAGATGTTTTTCCGAGTGCACGCGTCCCACTTTTCAATTTTCTACCTTCAATTATTGTGCTCTATTCTTCGGCTCCGATTTAATTTTGTAAAAATGTGAAGTCGTGATAGCGGAACGTAGCCTCTACATGCACGCATGTACGCACTCACATGTACACGCACACGCACACTCACACACGCGTGCACATACACGCGCACACACACACTCGCATGCACAAACACACGCACACACGCGTGCACATACACACGCACACACACACTCGCATGCACAGACACACGCACACACACAAACGCACATACACATGCAGTCACGCGCGTACGTTTATACACACGCCCACGCACACGTACGCGCTCACATGTACGCACACACACGTACACACATACACACACACACACACACACACACACACACACACACACACACACAAGTACGCACACACCCGTACGCACACACACACGTACATACACACACGTACGCACACAACCGTACGCACACACATATCGGCCCGTTAATTCGCTTCTATTATTACTGTCGTTTGCATAATTCATGTAGGGAAGTGAGCAGCCCTGGCGAAGCACTCAGCGGAATTTCTCCCTTCCCTGGACACGCGATCCTACGCAAATACAGTTATTACCTATTAACACTCTGGAGGTTGTTGCCTTAACAGCCGCAGCAATCGTCATCCGTTACACGGGTCAGTGCAATGATAGCGAGAGAGCGCGCTCGTTTCAGTTCATCGCCGCCAGAGGGCTCTCCGCTCGCGGCTGATCGAAGCTTACGCGCTTCATGTATAAATATATCGGAGATAAGTGGGCAGCCCCGCAAGTTCGTAGAGCCCCTGGATCTAGATGGATCAAGCCGTAGCGACGTTTGTTTTCATGGGTAATGCTGTTTTCTCTTCTGTTAATCATCGCAAATCAGAGGGCTTCTCTCGAGCGAACGAACATTTTTTTATCTCCCGTAGTCAGCGCTCTCCTTCTCTCTCTCGCCCTCTCGCCTCTCTCCCTCTTTTTCATTCTCTCTCTACTTATTTATTCTTCTTTCTTTCTTTCCCTCTCTCAATATCTCTCTCTCTCTCTCTCTCTCTCTCTCTCTCTCAGAGTGTCCCTTGGTGTGAGATTTATTCTCGTGCCATAAACTGGAACCAAACGCTTTGAGCTATAATGACGGCTTTGAAGCTAGAATAGCTATCACTCTACACAGAAAATTTAACGGTACGACGGTAATGATCAATCTCTCTGTCGTGTATCCAAGTACCCATGTTTACAGTCCGAAGCGTATCAATTTGTCTGATTTCACTGGTAGTTGTTTCATACAAGATATATATATATATATATATATATATAATACTATAATATATATAAATTACTTTGAATGTCATTGGAAGCC
Organism: Priapulus caudatus; assembly: GCF_000485595.1. Taxonomy (NCBI): domain Eukaryota; kingdom Metazoa; phylum Priapulida; class Priapulimorpha; order Priapulimorphida; family Priapulidae; genus Priapulus; species Priapulus caudatus. The sequence continues at coordinate 182,935 of NW_014577184.1, read as the reverse complement.
GCTCGAAGTCCGAGTGCGGATGTTTTACGATAGAATGCAAGTACGTGACGACATTGCTAGCTAGCCGTTTAGACTACACGCTTTCATGCATATATATACAATATATTATATAATATACTATATATATATATATGTATATATGACTAACGTATATATCTATATCTATATATATATATATCGCATACACTGTAAAAATTAATATACGATTATATAGATTTTAGTATAAACTCTTATAAAAATTATTGAAAAATGTGTAAAACTCATAAAAGGGCATGAAATCACCGTTGTAATAGCTTTTTGCTGTTTCCATTTTCGTGACGTAGATTTACACGCCAAAGGCAAACCTTTCTTCTACGATTTCATTGTGAAAATAAGGTTTTCCTTCAAATTGGCTGTTCACAAACAACTCGTACGTCCTGTGAGAAGTTAACCGGATTTCTCGATAATATAAGAACAAACACATTTCATCGTAAGTCCATGTCATTAATTTGTTGCCGACAGTTTTCGAGACTAGCTGTTGCTGACAGGTTTATTAAATTGATTTTTCGTAAAATGAAATTACTCTCACGTAATCCCGATGTCGTCTTATTTGCCTAACTAACCACGCTATCGTGAAACGAGCGGAACGTGAATGCGATTACCCCGCGGGCAAATTACATTCTATCCGTGATGGATGAGTTATCCTGATAATTCATCAGCCCTAAGGACCATCGTGTCTCACAAGGGGTAGCCTCAGCGCACGAGTGAGAATGAACTGGCGGCCTATACGAGGAAGTGTGAGATAATTAGCAGGGTAAGTGTAGAGTGAGGGAGTCGATGGGAGATCGGTTGGATGCGTCGAAACCTGCCGAGTAGCCAAATAGCTGTAGTAGAAAATTGAAAGTCTCGTTTTTGGTATAGTGGGTTTACTAGGCGTTAATACAGAAAGTAGAAAGGAAATGGCCAAGAAAGTCTCAATGTAGGGAGTCGTGTAAGTAGTTTATACTCGAGTTATTTACTGCGTTCAATTATTAGAGGTTGGAGGTGTTTTACGATGGCACAAACAACCGATACTATGAGACATACATACGATAATAGCATATGAGCAACCTAGGAGGTATAATTAACACAAAAATGTAAGAAAACTAGTCGATCTTTGTAGCGTGTGTATGTGTATGACTCATGTAATTGCGTAATGCTTTGGTGAACGCATGTACACTCATACGCACGCACACGCTCGCGCGCGCATACACACTTACGCACAGACACACACACACACACACACACACACACACACACACACACACACACACCACGTAGGTCCACGCATCGCAACGCGTGCAAAACAAACTGCTCTATAACCTGTAAACAAATTCCACGCGCGTATATATGTAACACGTAAATGAACTTTGCCGTAAACGAATACGCGAAGTACGCCGACACCAACCTTCTGCGCGTTCTCACTCTCGCGCTGGTTTACATCGTGTTGGGTCGACCAGTGACCGACCTGCCAGGGGAAATCGCCGGCACGCGCTGATGGAAACCGGACAAGAGGAATTTCTCCCGGTCATTCTATCCTTCGCGCGCGTGTGCGGCGCTTTTCTCTCCTATCCACCACAGTAACGTCGAGAGAGAGAGAGAGAGAGAGAGTGTGTGTGTGTGTGTGTGTGTGTGTGTGTGTGTGTGTGTGTGTGTGTGTGTGTGTGTGTGTGTGTGTGTGTG
>NW_014577184.1:179532-181103 GCF_000485595.1 Priapulus caudatus | reverse complement strand
GTGTGTGTGTGCGCGTGCGTGCGTGCGTGCGTGCGTGCGTGCGTGCGTGCGTGCGTGCGTGTGTGTGTGTGTGTGTGTGGTAATGGGCAGATAGCTGCCATACCTTGTTCGCGGAACACTGACCCTCACTCGCGGATTTCTCCTGCGTGTTTCGAGCTTATTTTCCGGTCACAGTTGTACGCGGTATGCGGCGACACGGGAGTAAGCTTTCACTCAGGCATCTCGGCTGTTGCAATAACAAATGCCGCCTCCATGTTTCCAGCGTGTTCCGCTGTCAGAATGCTATGGTGGAATGCTGGACGAAGGAGAAAAATGTTTTCCCCGCGGGTCTCACGTTGCCGAAAAACAAAAGTTGACATACGTCCTTTCGCTAGCCGTTCGCGAATTCTCGAGATGTCTACTGAAGCGCTGGAGAAATCGCCAGTGAAATCAGCATATGCTTTTTAACTAATGGTAATGTAAACTACCGATACGTTCATCTCCGTCGCTAATGTATCTTCGAGGATGTGCTGCAGCTTTTAGGGTCAGATGCACCATAACTTTCTTCGCGAGTGCGTGTGCGCACACACATACATATGCACACGCACGTACACAAACACACACACGCACGCACGCACGCACGCACGCACTCACACACACACACACACACACACACACACACACACACACACATAGACGAGCGCGCACAAATGTTTTCATACATTCGGACAGAATTCTCGACTAGCAGTAGTCGTCGGTCAATGCCTCGGTGGAATTTCACGAATACTTTGCGCAACTACATACTCGCTGCTGCCACTGTGAAATGCCGTGGGTTCCTGTCACTTCCCATCACCGGCGACTGCCAATTACATTAAACAACACGCTTTGCCTACCCTTCGAGAGAGTTCGACGCCCCTCGAAATGAACTTTTTACGCACTTTTTACGCGATCGATTAAATTTTTGCGCGCGATATTTCGACGCGATCGCGATTTCACTCGCCGCCGCGTCGTCATCGCGAATGACATTCGCTTAAAATTCTCCGCGTGTGATTTTTTTTGTTTCGTCGCGCGCGCGCGTGCCGCACGGTCGATATTTTCGCTTTCTGCAGCCGCCGCGACGAAACACTTTCGACTGTGTGGCGGCGGTGCGGGTTTCACTCTCGCTCCGCCTCCTCCTGCTGCTGCTGCTGCTGCTCGCCGCTGCGTACAGGGAAGGAAGGGAGGGGATTCGTAAATAATGCAGGTGCGGTGTGCGCCACCACGCACAGACTGACACCGCGTCACACCGAATTCAGCGCGCCGCTATATCAATTATTGATTAGCATTGACCCAGCAGCTGCTGCTACCTTTAGGTGAAAGTACCGTCGCAGGCTCGTACTACATACACACACACACACACACACACACACACACACACACACACACACACACACACACACACACACACACACACACACACTACTACTACTACTACTATATATATATATATATAGTACGACTACTATAGTACGTAGTAGTAGTAGTAGAGAGAGTAGTAGTCGTACGTACGTAGGTACGGACGGTACGTAGGTTACTTACGTTAACGTACCCGG
>NW_014577184.1:172669-179522 GCF_000485595.1 Priapulus caudatus | reverse complement strand
ACTACACACACACACACACACACACACACACACACACACACACACACACACACACACACACACACACACACACACACATATACTATACTCTTGATATATATATATATAGGCACTATATGACGTATATGTAGTGAGAGAGAGTGCGTCAGTTAGCGGCAGTGCTATTATCCCAGGAGGTGTGTAGTGGATACCTGCTGGTGCCAGGTATCCGTGTGTTAATAACCGCTGCAGTGCTGGGGTCGAGAGCACGTCTGTGTCGTCTGTTCATTCGCTCGACGATTGTGTCAACGCTAGCATAATTGAACGCGGTCAGGTGGGTGTTGGAGTGGCCGGCAGGAGGGCGTGAGTTGAGTGTGCGTGTGTTGACCGCTATGTCGTTTCTGTATTAGGTATGCATGTGTGAATTGCCAAGTGTTGCGGGTAGCTCCGCTTGTTATATGCATGCATGTATATATATATATAGTACTTGATAATATATATAGAGAGAGAGAAAAAAAAAGAGAGAGAGAAAGAGAGACAGAGACAGAGAGAGAGAGAGAGAGAGAGAGAGCGCGCGAGAAAAAGGAGAGAGAGAGAGTGAGTGAGAGAATCAAGGTATGTGTTGGGCACAGCTGGGTGACTGACTACCTGCCTGTTCTGAGATGTTCCGAGACGCTTCAGTTGTCTCGCTCAGCTGCCTGTGCAATCAAGACCACAGCTCGACGTGTGCTTTTGATCCCGATGATTTCCTCACACGGCGAGGCCAGTTTCATCTTGATGCGTAGACCGGTGTGCTTTCTTATTTTTTTGTTATACTCGTTGGCGTGCGGTCTATATCAACAGATCAGTGTTGTTCGTGGGTGTCTGCATGTGTTCGCGAGCTTCTCTCTCTTCGTTGTTTTGGTTACCATTCGTGGCAGCGTTTTAATTCGTCGTTTAACGTTCTGCGACAGTAGACTAAATCGCAGCAGCCGTCTGACCACCGTCGTTTGACTCTCGGCGACTCACTGATTCGTTCTACTACTGCTGCGTACGTACACCTCCGCATTCCATTTCTCCTGACGGCACTGTAAAAGTATTAGTCACAGTGAGTGATTGTGAAGTGTTAATCAACGTGTCTTTTTTTTATTCTCTCCGTCAACCGATCAAGCATCCATGTTCCATTGTCCGCGGCCGGATGCGCTCCGGTATACTAATTAAGTTGGAAGGATTGTAATCGCATCTGTGATCCGAATTCGCATACGCCTAGTCAGTCGACGAGGGGAGTGGACAATAGAAAGTGAGGTGGAGCCAGTAGGTCCGCCGTGAGCGATGCACGATTCGATATAGCGTCTGTCTTTGTGTGCAGTCTATTACGAGCGTTTTTGTGAGTGATGAAAGGTGATGGATAAAAATACATTAGACTATAGATAGCTTTTAATAAAGCATCCTTTCATTTTTGTTTAGCGAGGCTACGTTAGTGTTTTTGTGTGAAAAGTTGAAGGTGAGGGGGCGAAGAAACATTAGACAGATTTTAGCAACTTGCTTGTTCGCGATTTCGTAACCTGTTTCGATTGTCACCGTGAGTATTTTGGTGAGAGCTAGGTTTTTTGTGTGTGAGGTATTTTGGTGAGAGCTAGGTTTTTTGGTGTGAGGTATTTTGGTGAGACAGAGAAGCATTAGACAAGATATTTCGAAATGTTGATTTTTGAGGTTCGAGGTTTGGCCAGGTAGAATACCTGCGATGAGAAACTTGTGGGTCGATCAGTGGATCTATCCATATGCGTCACGTCCTTACATGCATTGAATAGTAATATAATACGCATAGAAAGACATAAACATAGGAATAGACATACGCATAGACATAGACATAGGAATAGACATACGCATAGACATAGACATAGGAATAGACATACACATACGCATGCACACACACGCACGCACGCACGCGCACACACGCACACGCGCACGCATATATTGATTTAGATGAACCGACAGATGACGTAATACATGCGGGTGTACCGCGATCGTAACCGGAGTCATGGTGCATGTTATGTCCTGTCGGCGTCACCGCTCGATTGGTATATTGATACACCGCAGAAACCCCGCCCGCCACATCCCGGTATACGAGCACCGGGCGCATCGACACAGCTGGCCAGGCAGCACCGCCCGCCAGCCAGCCAGCCCCCATGCACACGCGCATACGTATCGTGTGTTCAATTTTAATGACGTGCCGCGAAGAGCTTCTGATGAAAGCCCGCAAGTTCACGGTGAGGTGCACTGAACTTTCCCTATTATTTCTCCCCGCCATTCACAGTCGGTTGCTATATACCTGCATATGATCGCCGCGGGAATTACATGGTCTGCGCCTACTGCTGTATTATAAGGGTCACTCGAGTAAAACGCTAACGGTGTCCTTTATAGACAGGTGTCCGTTCTGCGGAGGTGGTTTCACTGTGTAACTGTCACTGCAGGGAGATACCAAGTGTCCTTTATCGATAGGCGTCTGCGCAGTAAAGGTTTCTACTAGTACACATTTTATGATTGCCAATTTTACAATATTATTACACTTCGGTGGTTGATTTTCGGTTTGCCATGAGGTGGTGACGGCCACCATAGGTTTGTCTGTATTCCCGGACGCGATGTGGGCTCATATTGAAATTGAATGATGTTGCACTGCCTTGTCACATTAAGCTTGCACGCACGCACACACGCACACACGCACGCACGCACACGCACGCGCACACACGCACGAGTACTAATAAGCACGATATACGGGTTTACAATTATCATCATGGGCCGCTAATGTCGTGTATGCTGTCACTCGTTAACTAATTAATCAAGATCTCGCCCCCCCTCTGCGGTCCCTCTCTGTCTCTCTCTCTCTCTCGCGCGCGCGCGATGATCGCGTCATCTCGTGTGACACAACACGGGGTTGATGAACTCAAACCGATCATCGGCAGAAAAATCAACGTCTCCCTTTATCTAATCCGGCCGATAGTGTTGACTGTGGGGCGTTGCGTGCAGTCTACTGCCGAACTGCCTATGTAGCGCGAAGCAGCGCATCGTTCGAGAAATTTGGCAATGACAAATATTGACAAATATTGACAAATATGAAACGCTGCTCCCATGGCATTGCCCGCACGTTACCGGTAGTCACAGCAGGTGCATGCAAAGCAAACAATTTTTAATTCCGGAGTCGAAGATCAGTCGAACGAATGCGTTCAACTCACTCACTCGATATCGTAGATAGTAGCGTGATGACGAACTGACGCTGATGATGTAATCTCCGCCTGCGAGGGACAATGGCTGGTGGGATAGCCGCCGTGCCTGGTAGCACACGCGAGCTATTTCACAATGACTGCGACGCACCGTGCAGGTGTTTGCACGCGTGATGACTCCAGAGCAATGACGAGCCACTCACTCACGAGTTAGTTGTAGTGCAATAACGAATATAGCGCTGCTAAGACGTGTGCGCGTGATGGTGTTCTTGGTGTTCAGATGAGAGCAGCGATGGTTGATCGATAAATGAAGAGTTAGAACGAATAAGGTAGATATATATTTATTGCTCGGCGTTCCTTCCATGGTGGCGTCCGGCTCCCGTACATCCGTTACTTTTTACGTGGATTCTGTTCTATAGAGTACGGGCACCTGCTTGTGGCGGACAATATTGGCGGTTTTATCGCTTGGGCGCAGATCTTCTACAGTAATAAAGCCATGTAAAGCCATTAAGCGAAGTATAGAACGGGAAACGAGCACACTTCTGGCACTTTCACTTAGCCTTTTATATATATATATATATATATATACTATCTATACTCATACTAATATAGCGTGTGTTCGATTGTATCTAGTACCTTCTGTGTGGCTAAACTCTCACATTTCACATAACGCTCTGGTTACTTCTGCTAACCCATATGACCTCATCGAATTTCGGCTCGGCCAGCATGAACAGCAGAACTCGTCGAGTCCGAGAGTGACACTGTCCACGCCTATTCAATTTCATCGGCAATACCTTCAGCGTGTAGGCCTCTTCCCCGATTTACAATCGCATGTCTTTAGCGTATTGGCGCGCTGCTGCTTGCTGGCTGTGCAGCCCTGCCTGATCTTCTATAAAGAGGTTCTTCAGAAACTTCGTGAACATCGACCATGAGTCGTTTAGTGAACCCAAAAAATGTGCGCCCGCCGCGCCCCGCCGCTTGTGTCCTGTTTCGGACACCAAAAGCCCATTTATTACGGGGATAATCCATACCTCATATAATTAATTATATATTATATATTCTATATAATATTATCATATATATATACTTATATATATATATAACTATAGTCATATCTTGTCCTGTCATTAACTTCACCATGCAAGCGCGGCCATGCAATTGAGCCTGTAGCTCTACGACAGCATGCCCCAATTGCCTGGCGAGCACTGAAATGGGTCCGTCGCGTCAATGCCAGACTGCATCTTCACTCCGGTGTGTTAGCGGCCACCTCTCTAAGAACAGGACCACCTGTCCGACTCCCAGGAACACTACATCCCTTTGCTGTTCTCTCACCTCGCTTATCCAGTACGATACTAGTGAAGAATCACCAGGTCTATTAAAGGAACGGACTACCTGGTTCTACTCAGAATGGACATTTTTAGGCCCGAGTTTTTTCGCATCGTGACGTTTGCTGCGTAACAAGGGTTCCTGCATATTTCTCATCGCAATCTCTGTTTAGCGAATTGCTCTGTGCTCCACCTGCGCGCCGTGAGCTTAGTGCACGGGCCCAACACGATGCTACGCAAGGACGGCAACTCCACCGGTCCACGTGAGTTTCTCTCTATATTGTATAGCTTGCGGTGGGACATTATTGCGTATTGTACCTGGCATGCGGTTAACAGCATAGTCTAATTGTACGTGGCTGCGAGTACACGTTACTCGGTTATCTGTGTACGTGCTGCTGTACACGCTTACATCAAGCTCTCTGTTTACGCTAGGCTGAGGCACACATACTTATTGTACGTAGCTGCGGCACACATACTTATTGTACGTAGCTGCGGCACACATAGTTATTGTACGTGGCTGCGGTACACGTAGGTATTGTACATAGCTGCGGCACACGTAGGTATTGTACGTAGGCTGAGGCACGCACGGGCATTGTAGTCGGTCGCTGTGTCAACTCGACCTACCAGCGCCTGTGGGAAACAGCGCTGCCATTGCGTAGCAGCTAGGCGACCTGGCCGGATGGTTCGCATGGCCTTTGTGTTCTTTGTCTACGACTCTACGCGCTCAGCGCTTAGTTGTGCAGTTGTCGTGGTGGCTGTTTTGTGGGGGTCGAGGTGGGGGGAGTACCTTATGGTGAGTTGTTGTCGGCTCGCATTTTCCTTTGTCCCCCGCTCCGGAGCTTTGCAAGCGTGGAAAGGAAAAACATGCTCGGATGATTCGCGTTCATTCTTGGCTGTGTTTTCGAGCGGGGCACATACGTGCCTCGATTCCCGTCGGTCTACGCTGAGATTTCCTCGTTGGGTCGCCGTCTCCGACACTGAATCAAGGATGCCAGCTGTGTGCGTGTGCGTGTGCGTGCGTACGTGTGGGTGTCTGTGTTCATGTGTGTACATTAGTGTGTGTTTGTGTGCGCGCGCAAACATATAAGATCACCTACTTCCTATTTCTGTTCGCGTTGAACGCCTTATCTGGTGCGTATCACCTCATAAACAGATGCATCATATGACTTTCAGTAAGAGCCTATATACTATCTGCGTGAGCGTGTTACGCCTTCGACCCGTATATAGAGATATACCCGGTGCTACCCTACGTGACTCATGTGATTGACTCAAACATCGCTATCAACTGCATGTTCAGTCATCAGTTTGAACTTCGATCGCAACTCGATAAGGAACTTCCTCGGCTCACGTAAGTGATTGCTAAGTGGAGGAATTAAGATCATCACTACAACACTCGACTGTAATACACAATGACGTCTCGTGTGCCCAGCGATCCAGGGAAACTGGCGTGGTACTACTCAAATACTAAAGTTTATCTAAAGGTAAGGATATATGGTTTTTCAACATGAAACGGAGTTCTCTCATTAAACTACTCAAATATTAGTTTGCTTAAAGGTAGGGATATACTATACGGTTTCTCTACACTTTGAAAAACGTTGTTGTTTGACCGAACGTTGAAAAACGTGGGGGTTTGCATGGGACACTAATACTAAGCGCGGTTATATGGTTATTCCTCAGTTCTAAGTGGATGACTAGTAGTACTCGGATTTCTTCTTTCTTTTTTATTAGCTTGCACTTCTTCAACTTCTTATATATGACCCCACCCAATCACATCTTACCGAGTTGATGACGTCACGCGTACTGATCGATCGGTGGCGCTTCAATTACCCAAAACGAGTTTCCAATTTTTCCGGTTTCTCTGCTCCCACTCCACGGCCATATTTAAAGTGCAATCTTTCACAATATAAGAGAACGTTCGAGGCATGACATTCAACTCGGGCTTTGTCTTCATATTTTAATATCCAGGGGCCCGTTGTCAGAAACAAAATTAGTCTTAACATTAGTCTTAAGTGCTATCTTGGCATTAACATTAGCATTAAATTTTACGATGTTTCTGACAACGGGCCCCAGCCTCTTTTGTTCCAACCAGCTTAGATCGTAAGCATTTAAATAAGATGCACTTTGACGAAATGTCTCAAGTTCAATTTTCATTGTTCCAAGATTGTTTGTAAAACGGCTTGTTTTGGAAATGGCGAAGCGTCTATACTACATATATCTTGCAAATAATCTCAAAGTGGCAGTCTCAATAATCTCAATCAGGAGTAAAAAAAACTGAATTTATTTGCTCCTAATATGTATATATATCAATAGTACATAATAGGATCTCCTATTATGTACTCTTGATATATA
>NW_014577184.1:158662-172653 GCF_000485595.1 Priapulus caudatus | reverse complement strand
TATATATATATATATATATATATATATATATATATATATATATATATATGTGTGTGTGTGTGTGTTTGACTGTATTTATGGGGAATGCTGTCGGTATCTGTTGATCTGCGTCATCGATTTCGGCACGTATCAGCTGTACGCGTAAGCAATCGAAGTATACGGACGGATCAACACTGAACGTAAAGTCACGCTGGGCAGACTGACGCCAGTAGTCGTTGCAGTCCGAATTTCGGTGCGAATGCTGCCTGCTACGCGCGACGGTGCGTCAGTCTACGACGCGAGAACGGCGTAGTAAGAGAGCAATGTCCGATCAGCTGCGGGGAAGTCGCGCGCCCAATCAGGCGCGTCCTGTCGCATCCAGTGAGAATTATGCTAAACCGTAGTTACGATTTCCCGCGTATACGCAAAGCATTTGTCGTGAGTTCATCTCAAACGTCGTAAGGTGACAACCGGCTTAAGCAATTATAATGTTGCGAGACGTAGCGAGCCGGTTTAAAAAAACCGTATCGGTGAAAGTGGTCGTACACACACGCACGCGCGCATGCACGCACGCACGTACACACGCACGCACACACACACAAACACACGCAAACACACGTGCAAAAACACGCGTGCGCACGCACGCACAGCGTAGGCCTACTGTTACGCTGCAAGCGAAAGTAGTTATAATCAAAAATAAACTCGCGTACGATTCTAAATCGTTGTGAGTGAATGTAATATCATCAAACAATATGGCGAGTCCTTCGTTGATATGCGTATGAACAGCATTATATGCTGCTGATGTTATTTTGCGAGTTTAATGGCACCTCAATAGTAGTGGGTGACAAGTGCGGAGTGAGGGAGTGAAAGCTGTTACAATGAACATATCTATGCACAGTGTATGAACATGTCCTTGTCATTACACCCAGCTGCATGAAAATACGAGGGTACTCCACATTTATCGGATATGTAAAATAGTACTAAAAGCCATGCAATCACGAGCAACACGAACCGCGCTATTTATTTATATTCGATTCAACGAAAGTAGGCCTACATGTAACGGTCGTAAAGAGGTTGGCGGGAATCCAAACAAACCCCCGTACATAACCACGTACATTACCTCTGACGTGACTAAGAACTGTAAAACAGGGTGGGCACCCCCCCCCCAAACCCACCCACACACAGACGCACCTAAATATAAAATTAGCACCTGTGTATTCATGCAGTAATTTTTCACCGATGTACGTGACGTTATTACCAATTGCATCGCACAGGAATACATAGGCACACGGTGCGTAATTATTTCCCAGCTTTGCACGACGTCGCTCCTTCAATTGACCTATCAGCCCTGGAGCAATGGGTTGAGTAGCCAGTAAGCGTTGGGATAGAGACGGTCTAAATCGTCGCGTAGTAACGAAGTTTCGCAAAGTCGACAATTTGGGTTCTCTGCTTGAAAAAAAAAACCTGCCTATAAACCGGAATAGATCGACCGATCCGACGAACGCGAAAACGAAAACGAATGCGTGTGTGACTACTAACGAACTATTCGAACTACTACGGGAAACTAAAGCAGCTATCTCTTTTACATTCTTTCAGGTAACGTCACTGCCAAAGATAGCGAGTGACGTAGGACCGCTGAGGCACGCGGAGAGCACGAGCGTGCTGCCGAGTCACGTGCGCGGCCGCAGCAGCGCCATCACCGACGAGAACTGGAACAACAGCATGGTGAACTCTCACCTCTCCCCTCGGCCTCGCAGCAGCGTCCGCAGCCCACGACCTATGACCCCAACAGGTAGGTTCCCGCTAGCGACTGACTCATTATGCAGACTGAGATAAAACGATAGTAAAATAAAAGATAATAAAATATCATATAAATAAATAACTTGATTAATTAATGATTTTATAACAAGATATATAACATTTAATCAGTTAATAAATGGATGAATAATAGATAATAAAAAACAATGAAAATGATTAGATAGTAATTAAAAAAAAGATGAGTACGGGTTCAGGTTTCTTTCTCCATGGTGTTGGGCCCTTACTTTATGGCTTGAAACGCGGCTGGTTGTTGTAGTAGGAAGATAGATTGAGAGAGAAAGAGACGGAGAGAGAGAATTGGGTGGGGAAAAAAAGCTGTACGAAAGCTCACCGAGCGCCATCATCACCAACCTTACTCTCGCCGAGAAGTCGACGAAAGGAGAATTACACGTGCACGCGTAGTTTACTAAACTAATTAACAGAATATTATCTGGTATATCACGGAGTACCGCATACTATGACTGGCACAGTTATATCTACGCATTACGGCCTCCTGCAATCACCCGTGCCGTTACAATCAGCCACCAGCGCCCCCTGTGAATTCAACTGTCAGCAGCAGTCAGGTCACCAGACTGCTGACAGAACGGCCGCGGCGGTCAACGTCATGTCACGGGCTGTCACGGGTTCTCTCTAGGCACTCGACCTGACCGCATCTCGTAGCCTGAGCAAGAGGGGATGCGAAATTTCGTGACTCCGTTTAGTAATGAAGGTGGAGGGGCGCCGCGTCAACGTGTGTAGTGTTCCGGGGGTCGCTGGGGGACGCGAGGGTTTCGCGGATGATTCCACGGTGAATTGTACATATTTGAAGATGATTTACATTATTATATTCGGCTTTACTTTCCCACCTTGACATGACACGTGCTACGGTCCTGGCAGCCGACACACTTTTTGACGGATAGTCGTCTTTCTTCGCATGCCGGCTGTACAACCAACCATCATCCCACCACCCACACCCTTCTCTAAGCGCGCGAATCACTCCCACCACCCCCTCCCTACCATTCGCACCCTCTATTCCCTCCCCCACGACAGCGCTGGACCTAACCTCTGAGCTCTCGTGGGGGTAAACAACGTAAACGAGCGAAATGGGTGCGGCGAGGGGTAAACGAGAGTTGAATCTGTATAGAGTGCATCAGGCCATCATCGGTGCGTGACCGACCATCCCCGTACAGTTCTGTGACCGACAACACCAGCGCCCTGTCGAGGATCCTAGTTCCGTACCTCTCTAGTTCACTTCGACATTTATCGACTTCTTCTTCCCCTTAAATCTTCCCCGAGGGATATCTGGCGATATATAGGCACTTTGGTACACGAGCGCTTCTTCTCTTCTAACTGAAGACATCTTGCGATATGCGGTCGAACTTGAGTGAAGTGGTCACACGAGGGAAACTAACTAACGTGTCCTCCATAGACAAGTGTCCGTTCTAGAGATCTGGCTTCACTGTGTTAAGTGCTACTCAAGAGGGAAAACCACAAACGTGTCCTTTATAATGACAGGTGTCTGCCCACTAATGTATATTTAGCTGCGTAAGCACTTTGGCCGTTGATTTTCCGTTTGCCTCGGAGGTATGTTACGCCGAGACTATCACTGGCGTGTCGCCTCCAAATGATATCATTCAGGGAATCACTGAAATCACTCAATCGGCCACTTCTATATAACGGCGTTGCAGACATCGACGCGGCCATTGCAGGAGGTGGTGGTGAATCTACGGGGCTGGGTCTCAATGGAGCGCATAAAACGCACAGGCGCCAGGCTTGGGTAGCTTCAAATAATAAAAGGATAACAAAATTAATGCGGTTCATCTTTACTACCGATATTTTAATGGTTGTGTTGCCCTCCGCCTACTAATTCTATTTAATCTATGTAAATCAGCTTCAACGTCCTACCGTGTGATTTGATATCGTGTGCTACAGAGGTCTATTTAAACTGGGTCATCATTATAATTACTAGGCGATATGCACAAAAACATAGTACATTTAAAGCTTGGTAGTAAAGTTTCGTGTTTATATACTATCGTTTTATTATCGGCCCAGCTACGTGTGACCTGCATGGACCATTTATCTGAAGAACCCCAGTATACACGAATTCAGAATCGAGATGACGTTATAGGCCGCGAAAAGGGGGGAATCCACAGCTATAGTTGTTAACCCACATCCGATGACGCTGGAATCACGTGAATGAATGATCACGTGAATGGCGATCGCATGCAGCAGAGGTCGTCCTGAAGGGCGGATCAATTCGCCGGCTTATGCCAACCAGCTGTTACTGTTTCTTATATGGATCCGTGGCCCGCACGAAGCCTACGCTGCTGACCTTTCAGCGCGTGTGTGTGGTGAGACCATGAGGTCGTTCATTGCCCTCTCTCGCGGCTGCATGGGTGGCGGCCGAGGCGGCACACCTATATATCTATCTGTCCGTCTATCGACGAGACCCAGCAGAGCAAGCTGTTAAGCTCGGCCGTTTCACTTATCCGCCTCGTTAATAATTAGCGCTCGAGACGAAAGTCCGCAGTTCGTAAATCCACGTCGCGCCCGGCTAGCGGCGAGCGAGTAGTCATCATGTCCGTGTCCGGAGTGAGTGAACTCCTCACTGTGAGTGTGTGTGTGTGTGTGTGTGTGTGTGTGTGTGTGTGTGTGTGTGTGTGTGTGTGTGTGTGTGTGTGTGTGTGTGTGTGTGTGTGTGTGTGTGTGTGTGTGTGTGTGTGTGTGTAGGTCTATGTCCGCCTTTACACAATATGGACAATTTCGTGTCTGCGATCCGGAGAGCGTGAAGAAGACATAGCAGGAACGTAAACCTGCAATACAACCCCCGCGTTAAACCGTCCACGGCATACGTCATAGAGTGACATACGTGCAACGTGGCAAAGCGTGGCACGCGTTTGCCATAGATACTTGAGTTGTCTTGCGACTTATCGCAAACAATGCAAATTGATCAAGTTTTCTTCTGTATATAGATTCGGGCGGGCGCGCATTCATGCTCGCGGATTTTAATTGAGCCGTCGCCTCTGATTAACGTTTCGGTATTCGAAGAATAATAATCAGATTCACATGGAATATGGCGAGAAACTTAGATATAATGGACTTGGTAAGTTCTCAGCAGAAAGCAATAGCATTCGAAATTGGACAAACACGTGCGAAAAAGATTATTCGAGGGCAGTCCACGCTGCCGCGAGCATTGCGATCGGCAACGCTGCACGATATTGTACGCAGCGCCAGGCGCAGCGTGCAAACACCTCTAGACAATAAACATAGACAGGCCGCGTCACACATACAAGAGCGCACCATATATACGACGCTTTGGATCACCCACCACAGAATTACCACATACAAGCAGTACGGTACTACAGCAAAATGCTAAGAACACTGCAACGCACGCAATACATAATATTTTACAAAAATTGTACAAGAAAGGCGGCTTGAAGGCCATAACATAAACAGTGAATAGCGGTAAAAATATCCACAGTTGCCTATGGGATACAGCGGGTTACCTTCCAAACACACACAGTCCACACAAGCAAAATGCGGACCGCTACACCCCCACACCACTCACACGACAATTGCTTTGTTATAGCGCGACACTACAGTACAGCACACCGCGGGGGGTGCCGATGTCGATCTTGTTCGAATGGGTCAAGCACGTTACACACACACAACACACACAGGGTGCCGCATTGGCCCACGGATTATGGGTGCAAGATAACGGATTGACTCATCTACACCACATTTGGCAGTTAGCAGATATGATCGAAATGGTAATAAGGGCCTCATTATGAAAGTAACACAATAATGTAGTTTCCCCCCAACAGCTATTTCTGTTTTTAAACTGGCGGCTGTTTACATATCTGCAGCATTAGTGCCCACGCCACGGCGTCGCGTGCCGCACTGTCGCGGACTACATATAGTACATGCCTAGGCGATAGTGATTGTTGTGTGTATAGGCAATTCATTGCGGGCACGGAGCGCGAGAAGCACACTTTGGCTGAACCCGGGCGACCGGCACTCCGGCAGGCAAAACCAGGATTAAGTAGGAAATCTAGCGAATTGAGTTATGTGGCGATATGCTGAATAGATCAGTTATAATTCCGTTAAAAATTATTAATATAATATTTGGGCTATATGCTGAATGCTGTTGACCGATCTATCACGGAATTGAGAGATCCGGAAGAACTGACTATTCGCGGAATATGCAGGCTTTTTTTGTTTTTGGAGGGAATAAATTTAAAAAGCGCCCGCGGCGCGTCCGGTAAGGAGCCCGCAGTCGGGGATGAGCGTTCAGGGCCTTTCAAACTTTTGTAAAAAAAATAAAATTAAAATGACCGGATAATATAATCTAGAGATAGTCTGACCTATATATTCGGCGGAATGTAAATATCGCACTTAGGAAACTTATTTTCTGTAATAAATCTCCATTTTGTCGCCGGGTAGGCCCATGGTTCAGGCACATCAATAAGCAATGAGCTTGCGAGTTTAGTCGCCGACTATTTGAAGGCGGCGTGCAAGACAAGACCACGGGAACACACGCAAGGCAAGCAAGCACGGCTGCAGCGAACAACGGACCGGACGCGTAGGTACGACATAACGACGCAAATAATCGCGTGGTCGAACAGGCAACGCTGGACGGCGACGGTGGGTACTGGAGCGCGCCCCAGACGTCTACCGATCTATTAGTACGCCACAGTGCACACGGTCAACTGCATCACACTAGAATAAACGACAATTGGGCGCAACACGCAGTGCCAAACGTACTCGCCATCTACGAAACACACACTTGTCTGGGCATACTTGATGAATCATCCACATGTGCAGCTCCAGCACACTCAACAACACAAACACAACCACACACTACAACACGACACACACACCGAAGTAGAGCATGGCCACGTCGAGCTGGATGCGGCAAACTAGATATAAGTAATTTAATTAGGCTAGCGCGAGTCTCGCAGCAGCTTCAGACATACATTGAGATCAGCGGAGTGATCTAATAATAGATCCTGACAAATAGATAGGAGTTACCCCGGAAGAGAGATATAACACGACGAACGTGTACAGCGCCGTAGCATCGCGCATATTGCCTCACAGCTAACGGAGCGGGGGCAGAATTAATGAGGCTGATTCTCGGAACTGGGTGCGGTGATTACACGCGCGTCGGTTGGCTTGCGGCACCGGCAGCGCGCGTTCTGTATTACGTGTGTTGTACTGTGCGCCTAGTATCACTCAAACTAAGAGCCGCGTTGCATCGTTATCGCAGGAGGCGTGCTTCGCTGTCATACCGACATATCACACACCACAACACACCACACGACACAGGCCCCGCGCACAGACTACAGCTCTTGTGATTAAAACTCCACACAGCACGCGCACCGCAGATGCCCCTCACCGCACCTCAAACACAAATATGACTCGCAAACATCAGCAGATATTAAGCAGCGAGATATTAGTCAGTCAGCCACGGCGGTCTATCGGCAGCAGCAGTCGGCACCATCTCCAGCGATACCGAGAAGGGAGCCGAGTTTTGAGTGATATCCAATATATTCTGCTCCACACGGCACATGTCACACCCCACAACACACACACGCCCGCATTCCCGGAGAGGTACTCACAGTGGTCGCTGTTTGCAGGCGCGATAAAACAGCCCACGACGGCGCTAGAATTAGGCATTAGCGCAAAACTACATTGGTCTCTCGAGAAGCGGACGAATGCACAAAAAGTATATGCGCGGCAGATACCATGTCGCTGGAGATGGCATGGTAAGCTCGATTTCTCATATGAATGTGCAATATCTTTATACTAGCCTTATGGTGGCCAGAATTCCATGGCATTTGTCAAAAATTCAATTCATCTGATTTTATGGCTCTCTAGGCTCTGTATAGGTTGAGGAGTGATTGCTATGCGTGGAACGGTGATGCTGGCGGTGAGGCAAGGCTTGCGCAACATGTAGCAAACGATGAGCCGGCGGCAGGGAGATGTGGCGAGACGTTTGAAACACCGATTTGCTTGCTGGTGGGTGTGGGCGGTCTCTGCTCCAGCATGTCGTACGTACGTCACAGGCTACCTGGGCGCGGCGTGCCTGACGGCCTGCACGTTTGTGCAGGCTAACGGTTGAGCGGGCCACCTAAGCTAAGCCGCGTCGCTGATCGCACTGGTACGTTAGGTGTTTCGGCGAAAAAACACGAGCAAAAACAATAGTTTATACATGTTGCACAAAGCACGCTAAGCACCACAGGGGCGCCGCCATAGGCAGTATAGGGCTGAAGATAAGGCATTGACAAACACAGGACATTGATGGGACTTAACTAACAATCGAGGACTTCTCCTGACTATTAAGACTCGAGTCCGTGAGGGCGAGTTTGCAGGACGGTGGATGTAACCGAATCTTAGCGGCGGAAATTCATGCACTTTTTTATGTGCTCCTCGCACACAAATCATATCCCAAACTAATATCTGCACATTTTTTAGGCTTTTTCGTTGCTCGCAGGACTAGCCATAATTAGAGTTTAAAACTTTCGCAGCGCGACGCGGTTCGAGTAGATAGTGAGAACGGCCGCCGGAGAGGCTTAACAGTTTCCGGGACCTTGCTGTGATGGAGCGCCTGTGAGGGCTCTTCGTCGTATGTCTACGCGGACTCGACGCGTATGATTATATCAAGAACTGATGCCCAGCATCACTTTATCGCTTGACAAAACCATCATTACATATTCTAGAGCATATATCTATCGGCACGCGGAGCGAGGATGAGGGGCCATATTCGTAACAGCTGTCGATCGCATTCAATGCGGGCACTTCAGCTAGCCAAGCTCTAGTGTCGAATATTCAGCCAGAAAAAAAAAAACCACAACCGCTAGGAAAAAAAAGAAGAAAATATTACAAAAAGAGAAAAAACACAAAAAAAAAAAATAAATCGTCAGCGAGCCACGGGATCCGATAATAAGAAACACGGGTAACACGCACGCCGCATCTGGGTTGACGGCAGACAAGAGTCGACACGCAAGAAGCCGGCGGGCGAATTGATCCGCCTTCCAGGGACGACGCCTCTGGGCTGGGCCAGTGCTGATCGCCGATCACGGTGATCATTCATTCACGTGATTCCATGGTCATCGGATGTGGGTTAACAACATAACGCTGAGCTAGCGGGAATTCCCCCCTTTTCGCAGGCCTATAACGTCATCTCGATTGCTGAATTCGTAATACTGGGGTCTTTTCAGGATAAAGCTGGTTGCGGCATAGCAGGTCACACGTAGCTGGGCCGAGCGCACACAAGTGCAACACGTTCACAACGATAGTATACCCACGCACGAGCGTCAGCGCTAGTACGAAAACACGAACAGCAGCACAAAACTTTACTACCCGTAAGGCTTTAAAGTACTCACAACTACGAGTTTCTGATCACATATCGCCCCTAGTAATGTAATAATGTGACCCAGTTTAAATAGACTCTGTAACGCACGACACACGATCACATCCGCAACATCACACACGGATGAGGACGCTTGAAGCTGGATTTACATAGATTAAATAGAATTTAGCTAGGCGGAGGGCAACACAACCGATTATAATAGCACACGCACTATCACTACAGAAACACGCAATGAACGCGCATAATTTTGTTTCTCCTTTATTATTTGAAGCTTACCGCAACAGCACAAATACCATGCTGGTCTAGCCTGAGCAGACTGTTGTGAATATATAATTGGCGTTCGAAAGGGCTACTGTTTGCACTTGTGGGCAGGCACCTCCTATACTAGTAAACTGATTACGCCATACGCTACGGCCAAAGACAGTCAATACCAAGGCAATAACACTCAAGAGCAGAGTGGGGCACATTACGGAGAGTGCATAATTCGCGGCCAGCGGACGATAACGCCTATACGCGCATACCACCACTCCGCGAACACACGAACAAGGCCAGGCATATACGGCGCAGCGTTACATGACATGTACCACGCGCTGCGCTTGCTTAGCTTGCTGCCTTGGCTTCGGCTCGTAGGCAGCGCTCGCTCGTTGGGCTGCTGGCTCGCTTTGGACAATGGGCTCGCAGGCGATTGTCGTAATTTGCATTCTGGCATACAGCGGGCTCGCGCTCGCGGGCGCTGTAGACTGCCTGGCTGGCAAATGAGCGCTGGCTGACGCGCGCCGCTATGGGAATCGATCGGTTGGAGCGGCGATACAGCTAATTTCAGCGGGACTATACGCGCAGCGAGAGGCGAGAGAGACAGATATGGGATACGGTGCCTGCACTTATCCTCACACTCCGTGGGTGGGGCGGACACGGGGCGGAGGTACCATTTAGTTTCAGGAGGGTCGGCTCGGTAATGGGCGTAAAGACATTACCATCGCCTCAGTACTTCGCCGAGGCAAAACGGAACAGCGTCTAAATTGTGTATATACCGACCCGGGTCGGGAGCGCGCCAAAGTGGCTGTTTAGCACAGCGCGCTCGTTGGTGTAAATGTAGTTAGGGCTACAAGTAAATTACAGCAGTAACGAGCAGTAGAAACGGTGAATTCTAATTCTAACTAGAGTATGGGGCGGGGGGGGGGGGGTTCAACCAGCGCTCCGCGCCGACGACTGTTGGGCGAGGACCCTCGCGGGAGAACGGGCAGGCAAACAGCGCGGATGAGTGCGCAGCGCGCGGGCCTCGTCCACAGGCCTTCGCGAGGGGCACGAATTAGCATCTACAATTATGTCAGCCTATTCACGATAGAAGTTGCTAGGGGCGTTACTCGGACAGCGCAGCTGAAAGGGCCATGACTCAGATATTGCCCGCGTAGGCGCGTAATCTGCTGCGGCAGGCGCGAGGCGTAGATCTACGGCTGGCGAGGGTTTAATCAGTGGTCGCTATACATGTTCGGGCGGAGATATGATGTCTAGTGAAGCCTTTCGCAAGCTATTCTTTCTTAGGGTTCCATCTAAGCTTCACCCGCCGATCTTGGACAACTGCAGTGCTTGATTTCGTTTTCAAGTACTGCTTCATTAGCCCAGCTTAGAGCGAATGTGATATTATCAGAGGCATATAAAGAAGATATATATATAGGACGTGAGCGGATACCCGCGGCATTGCGGCGGGAAATCAGTGGCGTTTACCTGCAGTTTGGTGACGGGCGCTTGTTGAAAGGAAAATACGCCCAAAAAATGAACTATCTTATTCTATGCGTGCATGCGCAATTCATGCCATCCGCAATTCCATGGCCAATATCGCGCATCGCCATGCCATCGCAGCACTCATCCCGATCACCATGGCCCATCGCATGCCATCGTCGATCAGTGGCAGGGTCGCGCATGCCATGTCCATGCCATCCGCATCGCATTGCACCGCAATCCATGCCCATCCCTATCCGCATGGCCTATGCCATGGGCCATCGCGCATAGCCAGTGGGCATGCCTATCGCCATCTCATCCGCATGGGCCATCCGGCATCGCGGCAATGCCCAACAGTAAAAAATAATAAGAAAATCAAAAGATAAAAGTCAATTAAATAGAAAAGTCAAAAATATTAAATAATAAAATGAAATTCATATAGAAAATATAATAATATTTGGATATGTAAGCGCTAGCCATGAGGCTTCGTGAAGGTTTTGTTCAGCCGTCAGGTTTTGGGGCGCCTATCATTAAAAATGCCTAACTACTATAGTATTATTTATGGATTTTTAGCTAAACGTTTAAATGTAGGCGTAAAAAAAAAATTAGTAAATGTTTGAAATTAACGGTGAGATAGCGGCACGAAGTAAAGCATTTTTTAGTGGTGAGCTAAAACAGTCCCAAAGTAGCACAGAAACAGATGGCATTTCCTCGAACGGTGGGATTTCGAAGCCAAGAATCAATGGTTTAGGAGTGCCGGGTGCTTATCCATTAGACTACTGGGCCGTTATGTCTCTCATTGTAATTATCAAAGGGCACACGGATGGATTTTCTTAGCGTGACTGTTATTGTCTCGCACTCGTATATCTTTTGATCGGTTTAATCGCCTGTACGCCGATCTAAGGTTGAATGAACTTTTATTTGGGTATTAAATTTTTAGAACCACACTCTTTATTTAAACACTTTGGGAGCAGAAGTTTGTTTTCAAGGCCGCCAGAAGAAAGACCCTCCCTTAGACCTCGCTGTTATATGAAATATACTTTGGATATTCGCGTCTAGGCTATGGGCTAGATCTAATTTAGGGTTTCTTATGGAGGGATACGTAGGTACTGGTTTTGACTGTACGGAACACCCTAAACTTCGGGCCTGCGGGTGACACCTGAACAAAGGCTTTTTATATGATTTTATGAATATCATATATTTCGAATAGGGATCAATGATACCTTCTTCAGTATTATATTTTTTATCAGGGCAAAGAGTATATTGTCTTCAAGCTGGCTTTCTTGGTTAGATCTGTCAATACTCAAGCACGGCACGAGGTCTCTGCATCATATCGCTTCCAGCATCGCCTTCCTCATGGCTTAGCTGATTCGCATGATACCTCTCGCTCCCGTCCGCTTAAAGCCGTGCGTTCCTCTCTATATTCTTATGACTACGGCTAGTAATTTCCACGGCGTATAAGACGGGGCCGTCACGCGGTGGCAATAATTTGACGGCAGCGCGCAAATTTGTAAGACTCATTAAGGCTCGGGAAACCGGGACATATAAAATAAAGGTTTGAGGTTGGCATAATTAAGCTGGGCTCACGAGCTTTCCGAATCACAATGGTCGAGAGGTTGGGTAACTAAGGACGAGGAGTAATATGTAGCGTGGGTATTCATGGAATCCCCTCCGACCAGGGGCGGCTTGGATGAGTTTATTCCATAGTTTTCGCACGACGTGTAACTGAGTAAAGCAGCGGGCGATGATCGGTCACGCACGACGGATTGATCGGCCTCCGGTTGTGTTATATAATTTGCACTATAATATGCGCGCTACGCGAAATAGGACCGTTTCGGTTCGTTTACGCCTCTTCGCCAGTGTTTTACAGACACAAAGCCGGTTTTTCTCAGGAAACCATTTTTCTTTAGTAATTATTGCATTCTTGTCATTCCGAGTTTTCCTTGTTTACCTGCTTCTGCTTTCTCTGCTTTACTCGTTTTTCGCATCCTCTGCTGACACCTACCTTGGGTAATGGTAGCTCCAGGCTAGTGTAGGGGTTGCAGAGCGAGCTGTTCTGGTTCGGGGCAATGAGGGCGAGAACTATGCAGGAGGTGCGACGAATCGGTAGGGAGAGAGGGGTGTTGGCGCGAGCGCCGCGGCATTTCGCATTTCACGGTCTCTGCTGTTCGCCTGTGGTTGCAATCTCTATTCATTCGACTGAATCGACTACAGGGTTATTTCCGCACACGACCGGATAATACATGAAGATGGTAGCGCTCCGCAGCGTCTATGGAAGGTGGCAATTATGGCTAAACTTGTGAAGGCATATCGTATTGGCAATGAGTTTTCGAGAGTTTTTCATTAAAGAGGCAGTTTCATCGGATGAGGAACAGATCGCGAATTCGATGCATGCACACGGGCCGAGGAAACTCCGCTTAACTTTGTTTTGCGCTCCGGGCCAGAGTATATTTATTCAGCATATGACTGTAAGAATATTATATATATGTTATCTGTTGATATTATATCTGTTGTTTATCGGGTGGGTTTGGGGATGATTGGTTTGGGGTTGGTACAGGCCGGCATGGGGGCGAAGAAAAGGAACGTACTTATCCGTCAAAAGTGTGTCGCTGGCCAGGACCGAAAGCACGTTGTGCATGTCAAGGTGGGCCAAAGTAACAGCGGAATATAATAATGTAAATTCATCTTCAATATGTACATGTCACCGGGTGGGAATCATACGCGAACGCCTCGGCTCCCCCAGCGACGCTACTGGAGAGAACTAGCTAGTGTTGTACTCAACCGTGACATCTACCGCCGTTTTGACGCGGCGGCCCGCCACCGTTCATACTAAAAACGGGAGTCACGCACGAAATTTCGTATCCCCTCTTGCTACGAGATGGCGGTCAGGTCGAGCTGGGCCTAGAGAAGAACCCGTGACAGCCCGTGACATGACGTTGAGCCGCGCGGCGTTTGTCAGCAGCTCTGGTGACGCTGACTCGCTGGCCTGACCAGTTGAATCACAGGCGGTTGCGGTGGCAGTATCATTACCGGGCTTCCCTCTAGGTCCTCAGCGCGAGCATGCCCCGATAGTATGATGCACATACGATGAGCTGCAGCCTTTTCATCGTCGCTCTGGCCATTG
>NW_014577184.1:152516-158637 GCF_000485595.1 Priapulus caudatus | reverse complement strand
TCTCTCTCTCTCTCTCTCTCTCTCTCTCTCTCTCTCTCTCTCTCTCTCTCTCTCTCTCTCTCTCTCTCTCTCTCTCTATATATATATATATATATATATATATATATATATATATATACGTGTGCGTGTGTGTGAGTGCGTGCGCGCGCGTGTGTATACGTATGTGTGTGTGCGTGTGTGCGTTCGTGCGTGCGTGTGTGTGTACACTATGTTATTCCTATGGTTAAGACTGCTAAGCAGCTTACACACGGCTAGATTAGGACCATGTTTTGCCGGTTTGCATCACATGCATGTCATGCAGTCGATGACGTCGACAGAAAATCAAATGATGCTGAATCATATGCAGATTAGTTTGTTTTATTATTATTCCTTCTGCGATCGTATTAGCTGCTATACGAGCTCAGCGTGTTCTTGTAGTCGTAGATCGAAGGAGAATTCCCGCGTTCCTTAATTGCCAGTAAATGTGATTAGCGACGAACAGTGACGATCGATGCACGTTATTTGCGTCGCGTTTTCATAAATTTGCGCCGAGAGCCCGAGATGAAGAACGTCTAGCGTTTCCCTTGGAGCGAGCCAGTACAGCTCGATCTTCGAACCAGCGTGGGCACGCGAGTGCGTCATGCCGCTCGATTGCAGAAGAACAGCGCGGCAGCCGCATCTTTTCTGTTTTTTTCGCGCAACAATTTCCACGAACGATGCTTTCCATTTTAACGCCGAAAAAATTTCGTGCGGCGCAACGAAAGAAAATCAATGGAGGCGTCTTTGAATGAGCGTAGGAGATAAAGTAGCGAGTGCGATCGCTAGTGTCATCATCTGTTTCGTTGGTTGTGAACCCGTTGTTAGCTCTAACTATCTCCACCCATTAGCATGGTTGTGAACAATTACATCATAAAATACACTACTCATCAGTACTGTCCTTTCCCTGATAGAATCTAGAGCGAAATAAAGTGTCGTTCTGCTCGTTAGAAATCTCACGTCTGTGAGACCTATCCCGGGGTGCTTGGAGTGCAAGGCTTTCCGGGCTTTGAGTGGGTTTATTGTGCGTAAGATGGTACAGATGGTACAGGTGTACCTGTAAGGTGTAAATGAGGGCGTGTTAATTTCGTCATTGGTTCGATAACGGTACCCATACGGTATTATCAATAAAGTATTTCTGGGTGGTAGGTTATTCTTATATTAACCCCTTCTTTATTATTGTCTGCACTGCGCAAGAAATAATAATGTAGCGATAGTACATAGTAGCCATATAAAGTCAAACCTTAGCTAGCAAATATCTATAGAACGGTACCCGTCTATAAAGGATGGCTTTGGCGTTTCTATTAAGTGGCAGTCGTACAAAACACTGAAACCACATCTATAGAACGGACACCTACCTAAGAACGATACATTTGGCGGTTTCCCTTGAGTGACCACTGTATACAGGTTTAGCTGGGCATCGATATCTCGTTAATTGTATTGCAATCGTTTTTGGTTTCACTTTTGGTTTCTAGTCAAACCTTTCATTTCACTTTCAGTAATTGTTCCTCGACGTGATTTTCCATTTGAGAATTAGTCACTGCCCCCACCTCTTGTTCAATGTTTCATTTCATTTATTGTAGCCAAGGGTGAAGCGCGCTTGACTTTGATTTCTGGAAAAAGTGAACGTGGCATGTCGGTGTCGTAACACCGTACTCTCGGCCAAACTCATGATCCTTGGGCAACTTCGAATCAGTTGTTATTTTGTTGTGGTCCCTTTTTTGATGGCTAACGGGGTAATATTCCTTCACCAAAATTATCGAATATGCATGAAAACCCCGTGTTACCTCGTATAACACACACAGATACACACAGGCGTGCGCGCGCACACATTCAATGGAAATACCAAAGGTGTTCTTTATAGGCAGGTGTCCGTTTTATAGAGGTGGCCGCCGCTAACACATGTTTGACTGTATTTCCATATTCCATGATGCGGATATCTCCAAACATATAAAAATGTATATCGTTGACTAAAGTCTATGAAATGCGCCCGATCACATATGCATGCAACACAAAACTGAGCCATTTCAGATACTTTCTATGTTGATACATACATTGTATCATAATATAAGTACAATGGGAGAGTACAGTGTACCACATGACGTATTGCAAACTGATGGCAAATCTTTCTTTTCATTACAGAGGCGTTGAAGAGGTACGGGCACCGGTTAACGCCATACGAGCAAGGTGAAATACTAGACTACCCCGAGATATGGTACCTAGGCCTTGACTCGAAAAAGATACAAGGCACAAGCAATAATGCAAACCACGGCTTTGACGACGAAAACGGCTCTTACATTAAGGTGCGTATATCCTTTTTTTTTACAAATTAACCTATCATTTTTTATTGAGATCACCACGCCTCCGTTTAATATGCCGGTCAAGCTCGAGCAGCTTTTTACGCGCGGACGCCAAATTGTCGACTTTGTTACTAAGCATAGTTTTTCGAACGTCCCCATCGCAACGTTTGATTGGCTAGCGCTGCCTGTCAATAACTCCAGCCGCATAGGTCACCGGAGCTACAAAATACCTATTACGGTATCTATGACGACCGTCTGCCAATCTGACGAAGGTTCTTACTCATTAACGAAAGTTAGGCGGAAACAATTATCTAGTCGGCTTGGTCGCTCTCTCGCAGCCATGGGCTCGGGGCCATACGACCGTAGCAGCTCTACCTAGTGTACAGCTCTACCTAGTGTAAGCTGAGCAGTCGCGAACAGGTCGGATAGACCATAGATATATACAACACATGTGTTGTATATATCTATGGATAGATCTATTAACACCTTTCCCGTAATTCGCTCCAGCTCAAAGAACCGGTCACGATATAGTGCACGTATAGAGACGTCTAGTGTCGTAGGCTCGTCTGGTTAGTCGCTTAAACCATCGGGAAAACACAAGGTTTTAATTGAACAATAATTGTTGGATATCGCGAGGTTCTTTGGAATGCTCGACATGATAAATTTAGATGAGAAACTTGTTTTTTTTTAGTGTAGATTGTCAATTGTTTTTGTTTTTTAATTTTAACCCGATGATGACTACTCGAAGTCGAAACTAGTTGATCATCGCTAACTTCATAGTTCGATGACAGCTAGGAATAAACTCCTTAAATCCACATGTTTTAGTGCATGCAGTCGATCTGCATCCCGGGGAAACGGTTCAGACTGCCATTTCACACATGTACAAATTTCAATGTGTTCAGGCGACTGTTTCATCAACGCGTTGTCTTTTGTTTTCAATCATTCACGATGATTATAACGTTTTCTTAGCAATCATGTGTCTGTCTCTCTTGCAGGTGCTTAATGATCACGTAGCATACAGGTATGAGATCCTGGAAGTGATAGGCAAGGGCTCGTTTGGACAGGTGGTGCGAGCGTTCGACCACATGACTGGTGAGGAAGTGGCCATCAAAATGATACGCAACAAGAAAAGGTTCGTGCGCGCGTACGTTAGGCGGGGAACTCAAATATACTATTCTTTAAAGTGTACTTTTCTCTAAAATACCTTCTACGCAGTGAACGAAATACAAAACGTGTTCCCTTGTAGTTCTTCGTAGACGGTTATCGGATTTCCGTTCTATGGAGGTGTCCGCTAATACAGGTTTGATTGCATTATAATTAGGTCTTGATATAATCAAGAGTAGATAATAACACACTGTGTTATTATCTACTCTTGATATAATGGTGATAACAGGGCGTCGCCCACGTGAGATGGGATGGGGTTCTTTCTGCGGCGTGCTGTCTGTATGCACTATATGAAATTGGTTGGGTGAAAGTGGTTGGGTAAATAGTACAGCGATGAACTCCAGAGCAAACCATTTTAGATCTGTCTGTTCGTACGATGCGACATACAATTCGCCGCGATTTTCTCACTGTATTTGTTTACTGGGCGCGTGCCTGGTGTGAGCAAATTTACTCAAATGCCACGCGCCCATAACGGCCTGTGTCGTGATTCGGTAGCCATTGCAGCATATTTCAACTCTATCGCAACTAGCCTATAGCTGCATAGTTCTCTTTCACCATACAGTAGGTGATTCCCAATAATTGTGTTAAGTCGATCTCTTTGCTAACACTGAAGATGACTTGGTAGTACATCCTCTCATTTTTCCAGATTTCACCACCAGGCGGCCGTGGAAGTGAAGATACTGGATCTCCTGAGAAGGAAAGACAAGGAGAATATCTACAACATTATCCACATGAGTGATCATTTAGTATTCAGAAATCATCTATGTATCACATTTGAACTCATGGGGTGAGTGTTTGTTCAGTGGTACGATTAGTATGATTCAGATTAATTATTGACCCGGTTCATTATAACACAGTTACGCACGGCATACACACACGTGCGCGCGCGCACGCAAGCACGCTCACACGCGCGCGCAGAAACACATTCACACGCACGCACCCACGTACGCGCGCGCACACGCACAAGGATATATATATATATATATATTAATTATACTATAAATCAATATAGCAATTTGTATTAATTGTGGAAACATCAGTTGCATAATTTATTAATGTTTTGTCTATTTTAGGAGCAACTTGTATGAGGTGATCAAGAAGAACAATTTCCAGGGCTTTAGCCTGGCTTCTATACGCAGGATAGCTTTTTCCCTGCTCCAGTGCCTGCGTCTACTCTACCGTGAACGTATTATCCACTGTGATCTCAAACCTGTAAGTATATATATATATACGCAATTATTACGCATACACACACGAACAGAGAGAGAGAGAGAGAGAGAGAGAGAGAGAGAGAGAGAGAGAGAGAGAGAGAGAGAGAGAGAGAGAGAGAGAGAGAGAGAGAGAGAGAGAGATGAGAGAGAGAGAGAGAGAGAGAGAGAGAGAGAGAGGACACGAGGTAGATAGATAGGAAGATATGGAGGGTCAGAGAGGTGATATTCTGATATGACTTGTTAATCCTAGTGAGAATTACTGTCAGTGCCATAACGCGTAACTTAGGGGAATTTTTTTACTCAAGCTGGGCTAGGATTTAGGCTAGTATTTCATTTGGCAACGTTTCACAATTTTTACACTAGTATGAAACGCTCATTCACAAGGTTACCTATTGTCCATATAGGCATTTTAATTGTGTGCAAATTAACGTTTCTGCCATCATATTACGGAATAACAGACGCTGATCAAAGCCACACTTTTCTTAGATG
Source organism: Priapulus caudatus (assembly GCF_000485595.1). NCBI lineage: Eukaryota > Metazoa > Priapulida > Priapulimorpha > Priapulimorphida > Priapulidae > Priapulus > Priapulus caudatus. Next base: position 153,458 of record NW_014577184.1, on the reverse strand, counting down.
TGACGCACTTCAAAGGCGCGGTAAATCTGAAACACGTCCACAAACACACATCTGCAAATTCACTTCCAAATGAGTGCCTCTAAAAGGAATATTGCACGGATCTACCATGCAATGATTTAACATAGAATTCCCATCCAAAAGCTCGCGTGAGAAATCGCTGGACATTGCAAATCATTAAATAGGCCTTTGTTAAACCACCTTCCCACACAGTTTTTTGAAGGAGTTTGTAAATGACGTGTAACAACAGGTGAACTTGGTTGCATTTTTGTAGGAAAACATTCTACTCAAGTCGAAGAGTTCAACGTCTATCAAAGTCATCGATTTTGGTTCCAGCTGCTATGACCATCTCAGAGGTAGGTTTTTAATATTATGCATGTATGTCGGCTATTTCCATTTTTATATGCTTTCAATATTATAAGGTAAAGGGTTGAAAGGTTAATATAGGTTTTATTTAGATTTGGCTCTCTAGAATTGGATTAAAACACGTATATAAACAGCATTATCCAGTTTTCCCTCTTCCATTATCATTTTTGGAAAATGAAACCCGACTGTTATTTTTTCACGACTGGTGCATTGTGTGATCTCCTCCCTCTCCCGCCCACACCAACACGCCGTAGATCGTGAGCCTGGACTATTCATTAGCCAATTTTAATTGCGTCTAGAAAATTAAAATATGAAACCGCGTAATGTAATTATGTAAAGCAGACTGGATTTGATTATTACACACACTGGCACACACGCCCGCACGCGCTCACCCACGCACGCCCTAACACACGCATATGTATATATATATATATATATGCATCAGGCAGTGAAATTTCCATTTGACATAGAATTTTGAGAACTTGATGAGATAGGGCTTGAAACGAATACTCTGATTGATTTTCTATTCTTTCACTATAAAAATTCAAGAATGATTAACATCGCATGATTACCCCTTTG